>NC_064640.1:732107675-732407675 GCF_023864345.2 Schistocerca serialis cubense | reverse complement strand
CTATGTGAATGACATTCGCCAGCCTGTTACTCCGAGTGTTCATCAGTGCAGTAATCTGAGCGCGTCACGTTCCACCAAGCTCATCAGTGATTCTGTGAGGGACAATTTCGCTGCAGATGTGGAGGACCAGTTGCATAATAACCTGTCAAGCAACTGCCGTGACCACTTTGACCTTCCGTCGCAACAACTGGTCCTGCTTCACTACACGCTGGGCTTCCTGCTAACAGATTTCGCTTCCCCTCCAGCTACCATGAAAACAGCCGGCACGTCTGCTTCCTCTCTACCGCCCTCACGACGCAGAGTTAACTTTGACTTGCCTACTCCAGCGTCTGTGAGCAGCAGCCCGCATTCTTCGAGCACCAGTTCGTCGAATCTACCAAAACTTCTGGCATTCGAACCTGCTCACCCGGAATTCTGGTTCAACCTGGTCGAGCAAACTTTCAGTGTCTGTGCACTTGATGACAATGCCCGTTTCACATGCCTCACGAACCACCTCCACGACCGTGTCGACTTAATTTATGACCTGGTTAAGTCACCTCCTCTGAACGAGAAGTATGCTGCAGCTAAACAAGCAATACTGGAACGTGTCTCCAAGACAAGAAGAGAAAACGTTCGACAGCTTGTCTATGAAGAATGCCTTGGCGACAGATCTCTGTCCCAGCTGTGGCGATGCCTTCAACTTCTCACCGATGAATGTGACATGCCAGACGCCATGCTCACTGAGATTTGGACAGAAAAGCTGCATCTGTCTGTTCAAACGGCCATCTCTGCCTATAAAGATAGACCAAATAGCGAATGCTTGCACGCCACCAGCTGAGCTTACTCCGCTCTACTACGTGAACGCCTTGCCCAGCAGTCCGGCAGCTACGCCAGTTTTCAACCACAACCAGGGCCCCAACGTGGACGTCCCACTAAAACTAAGTCTGTCAACAACAGCATATCTGACTCTGTGGAAGATTCTGGGCTGCCTCCATCTGACCACTCGCAGGAGCAGACACTCACCCATAAATACTGTTTCTTCCATGCAAAATTAGGGGAACAAGCACGAAATTGTAAACCGCCGTGCTCCTACCCAAACTTCATCTGCAGGTAGGCAGCGGTGCCACCTCCTGCGACGTAAACAACAGGCGCCGTATCACACTCCATTCTGTGTCCAACACTAATGCTTCGAATGGACGAGTCTACATCCGCAACTTCAACTCTGGCATAAACTTTCTCATTGACAAGGGTGCAGATGTTTCCCTACTTCCATCTCGAATTGCTGTCGAAAAGATCATATTACACAAAACTGTCCTACATGCTGTAAACTCATCTAGTTTGTCATGCTTAGGTTCTACTTCATATGCAGTGTCCCTCTCGCCTGAGTGCAACCTGAAGTGGTCCTTCCTGGTGGCTGACATCAACGATCCCATTTTGGGCATCGACTTTCTACGACACCACAAACTGTGGCCTGACCTCATCAAGAATACAGTGTTCTACCACCCTACGCAGGAACACATCCCGTGTGCTTCGTTTAGTGTCAATAGTACTGCTAAACAGGTCCACCTTGCTAGGAAGTGTAATAACCCCTCCTCCAAGCTCTTGTCATGGACCAATAACTGGCTCATGGAGCGTGTCGATACTACACACCTGCGCTTGGAACAACTTGAGCTACACCGTCGCCCCAACAACTTAAGTAATGAGTTATCTTCGGCACGGCAGCAACTTGCAGCAGACGACGCCTCGGCAATACACAAGGTTAGTCGGTGCCACTACAGAGTTCTTGGGCCCGAGTGCATTTGTGACTTCGTGCCACATAAACTGTACAGTGTCAACGCTCCCGCCAGCTCTAACTGTGTTAATTCGAGCGCACATTCATCCCCCTCCTCGCTTGGGCAGCTAACTTCCCAGGTGCAGGTTAATGTTTTTGATTTACCGCCGTCAGCTGTTTATTCGCGCACCGCCCTCACCGAGCTACGGTTTCCCCACCCCACCGGCTCAGCATACCTCTCCGTTAGCAGGCGCCACTTACAAGCTGTCTACCCACATTCATCCTAATGACATTTGTGGTTTGTCTGTCGTCGTTAGTGGTGATACCACATTAGTGCTGCTTGCGTGTGACAATTCGTGTAACTCGTTAGGTGGTATGTCACAACGTGTAGTGCAATGTTTCAAAATCTCTTGAAGTGCTACGTGTGGCAACCTACATGCTTACATTAGGCCAAGTGGAAAGGTGATCATTAGGTTCCCTGCCGATGACACCATTCCACACCAGCATCCTTACAATCATTCATTTCTGAAATATTTAGCTAGATATTACTTTCTATACTCCTTAAATTTGGCTTGAATCATATTCAGGCCTACAGGAGCCACATAATACATAGGAACTTAATCCTTAAATTCCCTTTTAGTGATTTTATAGTTAAAAGCTCAACACATCCCACTTTTGGCACTGGATGAATACAGGTATTTATACACTGTTCTGGTTGCCCCATATTTACACTATGCCTGGATACATATTCTACAAAATCATAGAATGCAGCTCCAAAATATCAACACCAATGGCTTAGTCTCTTCAAATTAATCATTAATACACAGCATAGATCATTCAAATTCACAACATCAGAATGTTTTATGTAAATGTATGTGTCCCTGATGTTAATTCAGGTACAGCTTCTCTATATGTATCAACTACTGAAACTTTACTCCCAAACATATGGATGTTGATATGTATATGGGATGGATCATACTCCACCACCATATTATTCACTGTATGCTCTATCATACTGCACAGATGATGACGATGATGATGAGTCCCATACTTCTTTACAGAGCGTAGGGGAGAGACGCGGGAGACCCGCGCCACCTTACTAGGCAAGGTCCTAGTGGAGATGGTTTGCCATTGCCTTCCTCCGACCGTAATGGAGATGAATGATGATGATGAAGACGACACAACACCCAGTCATCTTGAGGCAGGAAAAATCCCTGACCCCGACGGGAATCAAACCTGGGACCCCGTGCTCGGGAAGCGAGAATGCTACTGTGAGACCATGAGTTGTGGACACATAGATACATAGATACATAGACACATAGATAGTCCCATTCATATCACAAATACTGCACTGAAATCAAAATGTGTTGAATGTTTTCTACTTAAATTACTAGATCAGAGTCACTGTCAGGTGTTAGGCCAACATTCACACATTTTAGAGCCAGTGGCAGTCAAATTATATGTACTGGCAAATAGCAGTGTTCTGCTGGCACTTAACTGAGATTCAGCGATTTGAGGAAGTTCCAGTAGTGTCAAGTGTGGTGGTGGTGGTGGTGGTGGTGGTGGTAGCAGGTCTGATAAATCTGGAAGACTGACTATGGACTCCTGTTTATATAGTGGTGTAGGCAACACTTGCAGTTCTGCTAGTTCTAGATCAGTTACTTATTGCATTGCTGGGAAAAATAACAAAACATAAGTATAGAGAAGTATATTAACAACAGCATTATTATTAATAACTGACAGACATATACTTACTTTCAAACAAAACAGTCTACCTATGTTTTTATTCTGGCCACGGGCAGGGGCTGGACCCTGCTAATAGCACTTTATCCTTTAACTATGATGTACAGACCTGGAATGAGAGGCAATTGGGTTTTAAGAAGGGGAGAGAGGGAAACTCTGTTCCTATTGGCTGAGAGCATCTTTCATTTACATGGACTGATGTTGAACACAAATCAATTTACGTTGGTTCTATTACAGCTGGATTTGAGTGTTATCGAGCTTTTGGGTGAGGTTTTCCACCAACAGCCATATGTTGTTTTTAAAGAGGCAGTGCTCCACCATTTTATGTTACCACCAGAGTAGCAACTACACAGAATTATTGAAAGTGATCCTTTTACCAGTGGTTCTTCCTCATAAGTACATTGTTTACTGCAAATGCTGGTGACCTGTAAGCTCCTATCTAACTAGAGGATGAAGATTTTTTGTTTACAAACATTGCCCAAAATGTTAGTTCTATTCTATCCATCTTCACGGAGCGTCCTAGTGATGATTTGGTGCACAAGACACATGCTATCGCCATTGCATGTACGGGCAATAATTCTTGTGCAGCAGTTGAAGAGGTTATGCTGTGAGGCACAAAACTTCACATTCTGACACTTGCAGTGGCAAGGATGCTGGACTCATGCATTGCTTTGCCACAAACGGAAGTGCTGGGGAAAGAGCCATGTATGAACAAGTTAGCTAGGATGAATGCCAGGCTACAGAGACAGGAAGATAACAACCATTTTCAAGCCTTTAATAGTAAATGACAGAATTTAAAATATTGTTGGCCTATTGATGCTTAGGTGAGGCAGAAAGACAATGCACAAGCCCATGTCTCTACCCAAACTCAACTGATGAATGCCAATAGGCACACGCAGTCATGCAGGCCACTCAAAACGTTTGAAGTGCAGCAGAAATGCAATACTGTCAGCAGTTGCAGGCTCATCTTGACTATTTGTAAAGGACAGGAAATCCAGTGACCTATTCTTAATTGATGCTGGGTCTGAGACAAGTGTGCATCCAAAGAGGCACATGTGCACCACTCCTCTATGACAGTTCCACTTCCCAGAGCTGCTAATAATTCGGCAGTTGAGACATTTGTAGCTAAAGAGATAGTCAGTAACAACTCATGGACACTTATTCTTTTGCATATCAACAAATCTCTGTATGCACATATGGAAAACACAACAAAGGCAAAATTAGCTCAGGACACCCTAGAAAAATTGTTTGCTGATAAGAATAAAACCAGATGAATGGATCACTGGGATGCTAGGTGGGACACCTTATTATCTGCTTGTAAAGGAAATGGTCAGAATTAGGTTGCCCATATTCTGGATTTAGTCAAAAAAACTATGCAGCATGGGCAAGCCAGTTGATAATGGACTAATTATACACATTCTGTCGAGAGGTTTACCAAAAGTTTATCTGCCTTATTGGATGGGCATAGAATCCAGTACAGCAGATGAAAATTTCACACTGGAGAACACGAAATAAAAGCTGCTAAATGGAAGTGTGAAAGAATAGTTCAACTTGGACAAAGATGGTGGCGAGTGTGCTTCAGTCACAAAGGACTGTAAGAAATCAGAGCAGCAGTTTTCCAAAGACAAGTCACAAAGGACTGTAAGAAATCAGAGCAGCAGTTTTCCAAAGACAAGAAATTAAAAAAATAAAATGTTTCAATCGCCTAAATTATGGTCAATTCAGATCATCAAAGAAGGTTCAAAAACGGATCAAATGGCTCAGAGCACTATGGGACTTAACTTCTGAGGTCATCAGTCCCCTAGATCGTAGAACTACTTAAACCTAACTAACCTAAGGACATCACACACATCCATGCCCGAGGCAGGACTCAAACCTGCAACTGTAGCGGTCATGCTGTTTTAGACTGTAGCGCCTAGAACTGCTCGGCCACCCCAGCTGGCGCATACTCGAAGAAGGATTCCAAGGAAGTTAACAAGTCATTGTTTTGTGCACAGTGTGTCAGATTTCAACGAGAAAGAGTGGATCGCTGACTTGACTTCAAGAAAGGTGTGGTTTCAAGATTTTGTGCCAGAAAACTGCAAACAAAAAATTGTAATGTGCTGATAATGTTTAACTAGTAAGTGAAGGGAAAGGAAATTCTATTGTCAGTTATGTTATTCTTGTCCCTGGCTTTTCCCAGAAATTTTTGTCAGTGTCTCCTTTGGTTAAGAGAGGCGTAAATATTGTTTTTGACAATAATACATGTAAGATGCTCATAAGGGGTGAGCTACTTTGTAGTTGATTGGAGTCCATGAACAAAGAAGGTGGCTTACAAAACACTCGTTCGACCTATACTTGAGTATTGCTCATCAGAGTGGGATCCGTGCCAGATCGGGTTGACGGAGGAGATAGAGAAGATCCAAAGAAGGGTGGCGCGTTTCATCACAGGGTTATTTGGTAACCGTGATAGGGTTACGCAGATGTTTAACAAACACAAGTGGCAGACTCTGCAAGAGAGGCTCTCTGCATCGCGGTGTAGCTTGCTCGCCAGGTTTCGAGAGGGTGCGTTTCTGGATGAGGTATCGAATATATTGCTTCCCCCTACTCATACATCCCGAGGAGATCACGAATGTAAAATTAGAGAGATTAGAGCGCGCAAGGAGGCTTTCAGACAGTCGTTCTTCCCACGAACCATATGCGACTGGAACAGGAAAGGGAGGTAATGACAGTGGCACGTAAAGTGCCCTCCGCCACACACCGTTGGGTGGCTTGCGGAGTATAAATGTAGATGTAGAAGTAGTCAAATGGCATCTATTAACCAAAAATGTTCAGCCTCTGTCAGTTGAGCATGCTCTGGCTGTTAGTAAATTTAGTAACTTGGAACACTTAGGATAGAGTACACTTGGTCATGTCAGAGTTGACACAGGACTTAAGTCATGTTTATGGAGTGGAGGCATCAAGTTGAAATGTTGTCCTTCTGACTTCTTGATAAGTGTAACTCATGTGTGCTTGACAATAATATTTTTTTTTACCATTTAAAAGTATTTGGTTGTCGAGCCCTTATATCAAAATATAAGAGATTAGGAGACCAAGACTAACAGACTTACTTTTTTCGGTTATGGTGAAATGACCAAAAGTTACAGACTAACTGATCCACAGAGTCCCTAGAAAATAGTCAAAGGCAGAAATATTGTTTTTCCGGACGATACCAGGTCATCTGCTCAAAGTAAAGATTACTGTGTGTTTTGGACAAGTGAATGGCTTGCTGGATGGGGTGAGTCAGAGGAAGTATTGGAAGTCATCAATGGTGGGAGTGATACTGCAGACACTGATCAAGACCTGGACTCTACCCAAGGTGCTAAGTCACTGGCAGCCACAGAGAAGACTGAGATGGTGCTGATGGACCCCAATGCTCAGAAGATGATGGACAAATCAGAAGGTCAGTTCACATAGGCAAACTCAAGGAGTACCCACATTATTTCACCTATTTGTAAGTGATTCTTCTAGTTCAGGAGAAGATACTTTCAACCTGGGAAATGCCATGTTAAGGAGTGGCAGTAAAGAATGGATAAAGACCATGGAAGAGGAAATAAAGTGAGTCCAGAACAATGGTGGATCCACCAAAGAGTGGAGGTATAGAAAACAAATGTGTAAGTAAGTTGAAAAGGGGTGCAGATTGCGCAGCACGCTATCATGCTAGACTTGCTGCTAAAGGGATTTACTCAAATGTTTGGTATAGATTATGATGAAACATTTTCATCATTTGTAAGCTAAAGTACTCTTAGATCTCCCCGCAGTTTAGCTGTAAAGCCTGATCTTAAAATGAATCATTTTTATCCTAAAACTCTTCTCACAAAACAACCAAATGGTTTTGTATGAAAAGGTAATAAAATATCTGAGATCACCTATGGTTTAAAATGGTCAGCTAGACAGTGGAATGAAAAGGCAAAAAGTGTACTTTTAGACCTAGCTAATGTGAATACTCATAAAAGTTGTTCATTCATTTAATGGTCAGGTAAAAATCTTAAAATTGTTGCTTTGCATCATGATGGTTTTTATGTCTTTTGTGATAACACTTTGATGAAAAACAAACTGTTATCAAGACTTAACTGAGCATTTTGAAGTTAATGTTGTAGATGGAGCAAAGTCCCCTCTAGGAATGAGTATAACTATAAACTAGGAAGTAAGTATTCTAGTTTAAAACTTGACAAAGAGTGTTATATCGCAAATGCTTCCATATCTTTGATTGCATTCCCATGGGAACATCAAGAAAGGCTGTATTAAAGCTTTGGGGTGTGCAGGGTGATGAGGTTTAAGTGCCATTTCAGGGATATTTGTTGTATATCAACACATCTTGTGCAGCAAATATTTTAAGACAATATATCTGTCAGTTCAATAATGTGCATTTGGGCGCAGCAAATGAGTAGGCCTACTTCATTATCTGAAGGGATCAAAATTATGTTCAGATGTTTCATCAAACGTGAGAAAATTTCAGTTTTTTCCAAAATATTTAGCAGGATATGCTTTTCACTAGTAGAAATAGTATGTACTACAAAACACTATATGCTATAGGTACCATAAATGTATTTTGAAAGACCTTTTGTTTACTGTAATGCAGACACCACTATTGGTGGGTAAGTGCCTAATACTACATCAACAACAAATGAATAACTGGAAACACAGTATGGGAAGCCTCATAGGTCACTTACCACAAGTGGGAAGGAGAAACCTCCCAACCCAAAGGACTGAACATGATTTCCAATACAGAAAGGGTCTTCAAAATGCAAAAGATATACAAACTGACATGGAATCTATGCAACAAATGACCAGTATTTCATAAATATAAAATTATGATACTGCAACATGAATGTTTCACCAGATCTCTTACATGTGGCAGAAACCACAGTAATTAGAGGAATGATAAAAATTCATGGCACTGAGAACAAGAACAGAAACATCCATGGCACTATTCCCAGAGACAGAATTTGAGTAAGTCAACCTACAAAGGAACTCTACAAAAATAAGACAACATCTGAGATAAATTAAGGGAAAGATGCGTACAGTTCTACAGAGACCTATGTATGATGGATGAAAACAGACTTACAAAGAAAAATACTTCCAATATTTACAAACTGCAGAACACACTTCTTCAGGACATTCTTGTATACTTTCCTTACTTTCATTGTATTATATTGTACAGTATTATATTTTGGGGAGATTCTGTGCACTCACCAAGAATATTCCTAGCCCAGAAAAAGACTTATCTGAGGTACCAATTGTAAACTGGGTGTAACGAAAAATGGTATAACTATGTTAATGTACACAAACTGGCAACATCGATACACTTTAATATGTTTACAGATGACTAAAGAAATAAATAGATAAATAAATAAAAAGCTATTGTTCTGGTGTCTCAGAATTCTAACTCTGGCGTCCATGTACATGTATTCCATCATGAGACTTGTTGCTGCTAATAGTGACTCATTCAGAAAACATTGCAACATTCATTCAGTGAATGCTAGACAGAAAAATTATATGCACTTGAATAACACATCCTCAAGCAATGGACAGAAAGATGTGCACCATTTAGCAGGTTTCATTTTCAATAGGCTTCTCTCTATAATACTAAACACCAGGAATTTTACGAGGTGCATTCAAGTTCTAAGGCCACCGATTTTTTTTGTTATTAACTACTCACCCAAAATCGATGAAACTGGCATTACTTCTCGACGCAATCGCCCTGCAGACGTACACATTTTTCACAACACTGACTCCATGATTCCATGGCAGTGGCGAAGGCTTCTTTAGGAGTCTGTTTTGACCACTGGAAAATCACTGAGGCAGTAGCAGCACGGCTGGTGAATGTGTGGCCACGGAGAGTGTCTTTCATTGTTGGAAAAAGCCAAAAGTCACTAGGAGCCAGGTCAGGTGAGTAGGGAGCATGAGGAATCACTTCAAAGTTGTTATCACAAAGAAACTGTTGCGTAACGTTAGCTCGATGTGCGGGTGCGTTGTCTTGGTGAAACAGCACACGCGCAGTCGTTCCCGGACGTTTTTGTTGCAGTGCACGAAGGAATTTGTTCTTCAAAACATGTTACCGTAGTGCCCTTTGGAATGCAATGGGTAAGGATTACACCCTCGCTGTCCCAGAACATGGACACCATCATTTTTTCAGCACTGACGGTTACCCGAAATTTTTTTGGTGGCGGTGAATCTGTGTGCTTCCATTGAGCTGACTGGCGCTTTGTTTCTGGATTGAAAAATGGCATCCACGTCTCATCCATTGTCACAACCGAGAAAAGAAAGTCCCATTCATGCTGTTGTTGCGCGTCAACATTGCTTGGCAACATGCCACACGGGCAGCCATGTGGTCGTCCGTCAGCATTCGTGGCACCCACCTGGATGACACTTTTCGCATTTTCAGGTTGTCATGCAGGATTGTGTGCACAGAACCCATAGAAATGGCAACTCTGGAGGCAATCTGTTCAACAGTCATTCGGCGATCCCCCAAAAAAATTCTCTTCACTTTCTCGATCATGTCGTCAAACCGGCTTGTGCGAGCCCGAGGTATTTTCGGTTTGTTGTCACACGATGTTCTGCCCTCATTAAACTGTTGCACCCACGAACGCACTTTTGACACATCCATAACTCCATCACCACAAGTCTCCTTCAACTGTTGATGAATTTCAATTGGTTTCACACCACGCAAATTCAGAAAACGAATGACTGCACGCTGTTCAAGTAAGGAAAACGTCGCCATTTTAAGTATATAAAACAGTTCTCATTCTCGCCGCTGGCAGTAAAATTCCATCTGCTGTACGGTGCTGCCATCTCTGGGACATATTGACAATGAACGCGGCCTCATTTTAAAACAATGCGTATGTTTCTATCTCTTTCCAGTCCGGAGAAAAAAAATCAGAGGCCTTAGAACTTGAATGCACCTCGTAACATGAGGTGGGATTTGCAAATACCTGACACTACAAAGAGTCACCTGCTGGATTTATCTTCTTCAGGGTTACTCCTCATTCATAATAATGACAAATAGAAAATTTTGCAACAAGTTCTGACATTGATTTCGATTGTCAGCTCAGTGACCACAATTAAATAAATGGAAGAAAGTATTAGAATCTTACCTAAAATGCAACAAATTCTACTAATTTGAAGAATTCTTAGGAATTAATTAATTAATAATGTTTTATGCTCATCAGTATAATCTCCATTCAAATGTTATTTCCGCATTTTACTTACTGTGTTCATGGATATATATGATTCAATTACAAAACTTTACACAACAAAATACTTCAATTTAGGTAATTGTTTGGAAAACACTGGAAGATCAATAAATATTTTGCTTCTGCAATGTCATGCAACGTGAAAATTATTTAGCATGTGTGACCAGTTTTAGAGAAGAAAATATGGTGGTGAGAAAGGAAACATGAGAACTACCCACAGTAAACTTATAATTTAGTAAAAGAAGAATATGATATTTGTTTCAAGCTCATCAGTATGGTCATAATTAAACTAATGTGTATGGAATTTGACTGATGACTGACCTGTTGAGGATTGTGTGGTATTCATCTCATAGCATTCATTTTATAGATAATCTGATTGTACTGTACAGGGCACATGTCAATTTTTGTCTTACGATATTGATAGTTACTTAATTCTCTACCATGGTTTTACAAGCACAGTTTTGTATGTAACACAATAATATTATTAAATAGTTTCTCTTATGATGTACCAGTACCTGGCATCTAAATTTGCCACACATTAATTTATAAATACAATATTAAACACTACACTATGATATTAAACAGGCAGTGTTCAGATTATCATCTTATCATTCATAAATTCCTCCACTGAGTAGTAGCATTTTCGACCAGAGGATCATGTATTTTTCTCTTCAGTGAACCTATCTCCATACTCAGATGTCCCCTTGTAGTTTTCAAGCATGTATTGTTGTTCCTGTTGGTAGAGTTTTAAGAGGTGTTTTGAAAGCATGAAATTTTATTTTTGCCTAGTGTTGTACATTTGTTTGAAATGATTTTCTTCATTTAGTTTAGGATTACTGTGCAAAAAGATAATAATTTGAAGTATGTACAATGTAGAGATAGGGAAGATTTTAGGTACTTGAATAATGGGCAACAGGACACTCTTGGATGGGCACCACACATTTTCTAATGAGTTGTTTTTGAAATAGCAATATTCATGACATTGAATTCCCCTCAAAAATTAAACCATATCTAATCATGGATTCAAAGTAATGGTGACACACCACATTCCTGCTCTTTATGAATGTTACCCCAGGTAGTATGTCCACTGCAAAACCAAGGCTGTTAAATTTAGTAGCCACACAATCTATTTGTATGTGTGCTCGCCAGCTTAGATTTTGTCTAAGTTTAATCCAAGAATTTGATGTACTGAGCTTCTTTCATAACTTGATTTTTATGTATTGTATTGATTTTTGATTGTTTTGTTTTAAATTGTGAGAACAGTGTCTTTGAAATGTGAATGCTAAGACCATGTTGTTGGTACCATGATTTCAGGTTGTTTATTGTGTTCATGACACCATCCATGATTTATCTTGCATTTTCTTTTTCAATAAGTACTGAAGTATCATTGGTAACCATGACTAACTGAGCACTGATACTGAGACGTAAATCATTTTCGTAAAAGGTAAAAGAGATGGCCCTAAGACTGAGGCTTGAGGGACTCCTTGTAAAATTATGTTCCATTGAGATGCATGATCTATAGCATTATATTTTATGATTATCCTTCGCTTCCTGTTTGTCAGGTAAGACTGGTGCCACTGCAGATCACTTTGTCTGATACCGTAGCAGTCTAGTTTATGAAGCAGCATGGGGTGATCCACCCAATCAAATACTTGTGTAAGGTCACTGAACATACCTGCCATTTCATTGTTTTGTGATAAAATTTATTATCTGTTATGCAGCTATTTTTCTCAAATACTTTGGATATGACTGGGAGGACAGGGATAGTATGGTAATTTCTCAGATCCTCTTTTCATTGAATTTCTGGTGCTGTTGAGTTACTAAGCTGGTTCCATGTCTGCTAGGTGGTTGCCCTCATCATGTACAAACCGATACATACATTGTTAACCAATGCACACACTGTTAAGTTCCAAAATTGTTCTCTCCCATTCTTTTCACAAGTGCAAGGAGGCTATGAAAGATTTATTTTTATTAACTCTGGTAGGAGAGCATAGGTGATGCGTTTCAACCTGATTTTAGGCAATAGTAAGGTGGGTACCTAAAAATCAGTAGAGGGTTTTAGTTGAGCATTGCCAGGTAAAGAAGGTGAGTGCCTTTTGTAGAGTCCATTGCTGATAGGCTCCAGCAACAGCAGATAAAGTCTAGCAGGTACAATCAACCACCAAACAGTGGTTGGAGTAAAACTGTAACATAACATGCATTGTACAACACAATATTCTTCTTGACCTATACTCACATTCCATCAAAGTAATCTCAATTAACTTTTTTGTGTGTAGTGCAGAACAATAGCATACTTACTTTTGTTATTAAAATGATTTTTTTGCTGTTCTATAAACTTGTTTGTAAAACTTAAGCATACAGCCATATTTAATTACTAATCATGTTAAACAGCCTGTAAACTGACTTTTACACTTCATATGACATATTATACTAATTATCCACACAAAACTACACAAACTAAACTGAACTAAGACAAACATAACACTACAAATGTTGTTCTCAGGAAATGGACAAGTTAATTTTTGTTTGTGAGCAGCTGTGAATTGCCCTAATTGCTGTCAACTGACTGAAACCTGCAGCAAATGAGTGTCTTGGGCAGGCTACTGAGAGGTGTATACAAGAGATACTAAAGGTACCTCAAGTAATATCTTCTCCCATGGGTACTGTCTGCTCTCCATGAAATACAGGATGTATCACCACTTGTCAGCTTGAGTGTGACTGGCAAGTCAGTGGTAGATTTGCAGGCCCTATTCATAAGAGACAGTGACCTGGTGGAACTCTGGGTACAACACGTAGTCACTTAACCAACAAGTCTTAGGTGCTGTGCCCCACAAAAACTGCTTCAGATATCATACTATAAGCCGCTGTCATATTATTCAGCTTGAACTGGTGACCATTAAATAGCTTTCAGTAAGGTAATCTCAGATCCCATGTTATCAACAATAGACACAGTGACTCCCTCAACAGATGCATCTAAGTCTTTGCACTGTTGCTAATATACTTTTTACATATGAACAACCTACACTTGCACTTCATTCCCCTATGTCTTTTTGTCCTGGAAAGATCTAAGTTCATATACTGAAATGGATACAGATTGTAGCCACTGCAGTATCGTAATGAAGGAGTAGGTTCATTTTCATGAACAGCTAGAAACCATGTTGGCCACTCTTGACCTGCTTCATATTGTGACATCGTAACCACAATCAAGTCCAAATCCAACAGCACAGTCGTCAATGAAGTACAACACTTAGTACTGAAAGCATATAATATAGACACAACAGAACTGCCTCATGAATGCAGGGCTCTGCTATATATAAGAATCTGAAATATTCCAGAAAATACAAACACTAAAAACATAAGAAATTTTGAAAACTTTCTAGGAATGATAAATGCTAAATAACAAATACCTGCTGGTGATCAGATTTTAAATGGTGAGTTGCTGCATGACTCCACTGTGCATGCAGCACAGCTCATAGCAAAATTACTGCAGCAAATTGTGACAGTTATGGAGTGACGGGGCTGGCTCCTGTTGCAAACAAGCCACAGAGTTTGCAAGTCACTTTTTTCCTGACATGGTCAGCATAAAACCATAGTCTGACACAATGAAGTCATCTGATGGTGACTGGGAGGACATGCCACAGTCTGTAAATAAATTGTGAGAATGGTTGTACATGTCAGAGCTGGCAGGTTGGAGTTGTTCTTTGAGAAAGTTTGTACATGTCTAGTGACCAAAAGTCTAGCACCTGTATCTCTAATGAGTGGGTTTGAGGCAGTGCAATCTCTTCAACAGTGTCACTGATGAGAGAGGGATCAGTGACCACTATATGACTACAGCACCATGGGAGTTGGAACAATTATTTTGGACTGTGCCCACATGCTTAGGTCAACCATTCTGATGTCATCAAAGATGTCACAGATTCCACACTTAGAACCATTCGTGTTGGTACCTGTAGGGTGACATCATATCATTACTCAGCTCAGTGGTTTACTCTCTTAGAATGTCTCATGTGAGTAACATGATAAATTTTCATAGCAGAGACTTCTACTGAAGTGGTCTGATAAATCTGAAGTAAATTGAGATGGCGTTTGGACTTTGATGAATTTATCTGAAGTAGGCAACTGAGCAGTGGAGGCTGCATAACATTTCATGCCATATATGTTACATCAAAATACAGCATATTAAAATGTCTTCAAACTGTACCAAAATATCCAAAAACACACCCCAACTGTAGCAAAATACTTCCCAAACCACAGCTTTCATGATCGCCGTCAACACTCTCAGTACCACACAGGCATTCCATAGTGTACAGTGCTAGTTACTTGCTATTGTATCTCTTTATAGATCACCAGATGGAAGTCCATTAATATTTTTAGAAAAACCTGAGACTTTACTAAATTTATTTCTTAGACCTCAGTGGAAGAAATATAGTATAGTGATTGGTGGTGACATCAATGCCACATTTGATGTAAACAAAGACATGCACACTGTAAAAGAATTTAAAAACCTGTTACAACAATTCAGCTTCATTTTATGAACTGCAAACCCACAAGACAGTATGCCTGTCTCGACAACATAATTACAAATGTAAATAGAGAGTTACTGTCTTCAGATGTGGTTGTCTTCGATTTCTCGGACCATGACTCAGTAAAATAGGTAATATGGACTATAAGGAGTTTAAAGAGCCTAAAATAGTCATCACAAGACCAATAACGCAAGAAAAATTGTCTAATTTGATGGTCTCAATCAGTAATTATGACTGGTCACATATGTTTAACAATAATGCTCAGGGCTCTGCCAATACATTGTTCAATAGATTTTTTCATTCTTTCTTAAATATATTGGAGACCAACTGCCCTCAATGCAAATGTAAAGTTAACCTTAAAAGAAACAGTAATAGGCACAGGGATAAGAATCCATAGTATACTGCTCAACTGGCCAATATGAAAAGGAGGTGGTTGTTGTATAGAGATTCTTACAGACTTCAGAAAACTGATATGACTAAACAAAGGTACTCAAGAGCACAAAAGGAACATAAGTATGCTTTAAATGAGGCCAAAAAATGACGTAACGTAGTCAGCACTGAGTCATCAAAAAATAAATGCAAAAAGCATGGACTATAATAAATTCAGTGGCCAAAAGCAAGCAGAAAGCTGGGGTAGAAATTTCAGTAGATGAATTTAATTACTACTGTATAAAATCTGTTAACCAAATTAGGGAAAGCATTGGGAGGCCTCAAGAAACTGTAGCTGATCTAATTAAATATCATAATGTAGACTACAACCTGAAAGATAAATTCTTTTTAACAGAGGTCACACCAGATGTTGTTTTAACTATTGTAAATAATTTTAGGACCTCTGATAGTGAAGGTATATATGGTATTTCTTGTAGTTGGTTGTTGGGTTGTTTGGGAGAAGAGACCAAACAGCGACATCATCGGTCTCATCGGATTATGGAAGGACGGGGAAGGAAGTCGGCTGTGCCATATCAAAGGAACCATCCCGGCATTTGCCTGGAGTGATTTAGGGAAATCATGGAAAACCTAAATCAGGATGGCCGGATGCGGGATTGAACTGTCGTCCTCCCGTATTTCTTGTAATATGTTAAAAAAGATAATTGGGCACATAGTATATCCTCTTACTAAATGTATAAACAGATGTCTAATTGAAGGAGTATTCCCAGATGCATTAAAATTATCCAGGGTGGTGCCCATTTACAAAAAGGAGACAAAAATTGCCCATCTAGCTATCGCTCAATATCTGTGACACCTATTTTATCTAAAGTTTTGGAATCCATCATCAACTCCCAGTTGTTTGATTATCTGACATGTAATAACATTATTACTGTGGTACAATTTGGCTTTAGGAAGGGAAAATCCACAGTCCATGCCATTGACTCCCTGATTAAAAAAGTACTTAATGCTTATGAACGTAAAAATTTTGCTCAGGCTACATTTTGTGATTTAAGCAAATCCTTCGATTGTGTGGAGCATATTTCACTCCTCAACAAACTAGTTTATTACAGAATCACAAACAGTGAAGTTGACGTCATTTTCAAATCTTTCCTCAGCAAATGCAAAGAAATTGTTTGTATTGGTAAACAGAGATCACAGCTAGCTGAAGTTAAGTGCGATGTGCCACAAGACTCAGTATTAGGACCTCTGCTATTTATCCTAATGACAAACGATCTACCATCTTACATAAATACTCACTCCATTCTCTATGCAGATGATACCACTTTTTTCAATATCAGCTCAGACAAATGTGGCAAATGACACAATATCACAGGCATCAGTCTGGTTTCGAGCCAATTGGTTCCTGCTTAATGAGAGTAAAACTCAAAATACTGTATTTAGTTTAAGAGTTCTGCCAGTAGAAGACTTCACGGATAGTGTTAAGTTCTTAGGTATTGTCATAATAGTAAATTGACTTGGGAGCCACATATTAAATACATTAGTGCAAGGCTGTCTAGAGTGGTGAATTTGTTAAGGAATATAAAAAACCATGTACCTGCGGCCTATGTAAGATCAGCCTATTTTGCTTTTTTTCAAAGCATTATATCTTATGGGCTTTTAATATGGGGCAATAGTTCACACCTTCAGGACAGTTTGGTACTTCAGAGGAAAGTAATTCGAATTATCACAAACAGTGATAAACAGGCCCACTGCAAACTACTCTTTATCAACTTAAAAATATTAACTGTTATAAACGCAGACACTCAACACATCCTTGTAATTCACTCTCAAATAATTGTCATCTAATGTATAACTACGAGGGCAGTTCAATAAGTAATGCAACACATTTTTTTTCTCGGCCAATTTTGGTTGAAAAAACTGGAAATTTCTTGTGGAATATTTTCAAACATTCCCGCTTTGTCTCGTATAGTTTCATTGACTTCCGACAGGTGACAGCGCTGTACGGAGCTGTTAAAATGGCGTCTGTAACGGATGTGCGTTACAAACAACGGGCAGTGATCGAGTTTCTTTTGGCGGAAAACCAGGGCATCTCAGATATTCATAGGCGCTTGCAGAATGTCTATGGTGATCTGGCAGTGGACAAAAGCATGGTGAGTTGTTGGGCAAAGCGTGTGTCATCATCGCCGCAAGGTCAAGCAAGACTGTCTGATCTCCCGCGTGCGGGCCGGCCGTGCACAGCTGTGACTCCTGCAATGGCGGAGTGTGGGAACACCCTCGTTCGAGATGATCGACGGATCACCATCAAACAACTCAGTGCTCAACTTGACATCTCTGTTGGTAGTGCTGTCACAATTGTTCACCAGTTGGGATATTCAAAGGTTTGTTCCGGCTGGGTCCCTCGTTGTCTAACCGAACACCATAAAGAGCAAAGGAGAACCATCTGTGCGGAATTGCTTGCTCGTCATGTGGCTGAGGGTGACAATTTCTTGTCAAAGATTGTTACAGGTGATGAAACATGGGTTCATCACTTTGAACCTGAAACAAAATGGCAATCAATGGAGTGGCGCCACACCCACTCCCCGACCAAGAAAAAGTTTAAAGCCATACCCTCAGCCGGTAAAGTCATGGTTACAGTCTTCTGGGACGCTGAAGGGGTTATTCTGTTCGATGTCCTTCCCCATGGTCAAACGATCAACTCTGAAGTGTATTGTGCTACTCTTCAGAAATTGAAGAAACGACTTCAGCATGTTCATAGGCACAAAAATCTGAACGAACTTCTCCTTCTTCATGACAACGCAAGACCTCACACAAGTCTTCGCACCCGAGAGGAGCTCACAAAACTTCAGTGGACTGTTCTTCCTCATGCACCATACAGCCCCGATATCGTGCCGTCGGATTTCCATATGTTTGGCCCAATGAAGGACGCAATCCGTGGGAGGCACTACGCGGATGATGAAGAAGTTATTGATGCAGTACAACATTGGCTCCGACATCGACCAGAGGAATGGTACCGTGCAGGCATACAGGCCCTCATTTCAAGGTGGCGTAAGGCCGTAGCATTGAATGGAGATTACGTTGAAAAATAGTGTTGTGTAGCTAAAAGATTGGGGAATAACCTGATGTATTTCAATGCTGAATAAAACAACCCCTGTTTCAGAAAAAAATGTGTTGCATTACTTATTGAACTGCCCTCATATAATGGCTATTTTGCTGCAATAAATCGTTTATTAAAAATATTAAATGTTATAAACATGTATATTTACACTGCTCTACTGCATATAAAGAGCAACTTATCAGAGTACCATCATAGAAGAGATGTACACTCTCACGGAACCAGAAATAGTAGCCATCTCGACATACCTTACTACAGATTATCCAAGTCACTGAACAGCTACGGAGTGGTGGGTATGAAGATGTTTAACAAACTGCCACTAGAATGTGGTCGAAACTCAATTTGATTTATTTAAAGACAAATTATTCAGTTGATTAGGTGCAAATCCTTGCTACTCACTTCAGGAATTTTATTGCTGCAAAATATCATAGTGGTACCAGTTTGGAGAGTGCAGCATAATTTCTTTAACTGAGTGATTCATGGTGCAATGTATTCATATTATTTCATTTTAAATATTGTATTTTATGGAAAACCAATAGTGACATATTGATCTTGAACACTTGTATATATGCTGTATAACTTGTATATGTGTAACTTAACTTTGTCAATTGCTGTAATAGCTAAATGACAATAAAATTTCATTCATTCATTCATAACAGTCTGTGAGTTCCACCAGTGCAATTGAGTCTTATATCAAGGTGGTCAAGTTGGCCAATATATTCTTGACAGTTAGTAGGGCTGGACGCTACGGCTGAGTGATGGAGATAAATCTGCCGGAAATGTTAAATGTACTATTTACAATGTAAAACACTTATAATTCATGTGAGGAACCACTTAAAAATATAGTTGTTGTTTAACATTTTGTTTCCACCAATATCAAATTTACATTGCCATCCTATGATGAAAATCAGTGTTACTTAAAAATAATAATGTCAACCATCGAGATAGTGAGAGTCGCTGTGGTGCAGCTGGCTGAGAATCCTTCTGAATTTACCACTACACTTAGTTGTGAACCTATTGCAATGCATAGTATGAATCTATCATACCGATTTGCCATGGGGTATACTGTTCGAATCTGTTGAATGATCTACTACTACTAATCTACAGCCACTAGTGTGGTGCTATACCAACTGAGTCAAAGCAACACATATGTCTGTATGAACTATTACAGCACATTTTCCTGTACAAGCACCATTACAATTCACCACAAAGGAGAGGTGTGATGTGCAGTTTCTGATGCGTGGTGTTAAATAATTTGATGTTGTTTCTGCTAATCCCTAAACCTTAAAGTAACAACAATGAATACTCTGCATGCCTGCATATAAGACATTGTGGAGAATATCTTACATCACTGCTAAGTTGGCCCCTTTTGTAATTCCACTTGCATAAGGAGCAATGGGAGAACAGATGTGGACCACTTTCAAGTAACTTTAAGCATTCAAGTGTGTTGAACCTGTGTGACTTGGACTCTTGAGATATGGATCCCTATGGAGATTCTCAGTGTGAGAGGGACGTTTCTTAACCTGCTTTGTGATTACATTGTCAACTATCTGTTGGAAAATAAGATTAGTGTTCCCGACTTCTGCTCAGCATTAAATCCAGGATGTGCTGTGGACTAGTGTCGCACACTGGTGCCTGTTTTTGATGTTGAAATGTTGTGTTGCAATGTCTTACTCTTGTAAGATATCGCCGTGTCGTCACATACATTTACCATTGCTGACTGTCATTTTATAGGAATAATGTGAATGTACCATAATTTTCAAGTCATAATTGGATGTGGATTTCTACATCTACAACTACATCTACATTTAAGTGCCTGGCAAAGGGTTCATCGAACAACCTTCACAATTCTCTATTATTCCAATCTCGTATAGTGTGCGAAAAGAATGAACACCTGTATCTTTCTGTAAAAGCTCTAATTTCCCTTATTTTATGGTGGTGATCATTTCTCCCTATGTAGGTCAGTGTCAGCAAAATATTTTTACATTTGGAGGAGAAAGTTGGTGATTGGAATTTCGTGAGAAGATTTCATCACAACATAAAACGCCTTTCTTTTAATGATGTCCTGCCCAAATCCTGTATCATTTCAGTGACACTCTCTCCCATAGTTCACAGTAATACAAAATGTGCTGTCATTCTTTTAACTTTTTCGATGTACTCTGTCAATCTTATCTGGTAAGGATCCCACACCGTGCAGCAGTAGTCTAAAACAGGAGAGACAAGCTTAGTGTAGGCAATCTCGTTAGTAGATCTGTTACATTTTCTAAGTGTCCTGCCAACAAAACACAGTCTTTGGTTAGCCTTCCCCACAACATTTTCTGTGTGTGCCTTCCAATTTAAGTTGTTCAATTCCTAAATATTTAGTTGAATTTATGACCTTTAGATTTGACTGATTTATAGTGTAACTGAAGTTTATTGAGTTCCTTTTGCCACTCATGTGGATGAACTCACACTTTTCGTTATTTAGGGTCAACTGCCAATTTTCACACCTTTCAGATATCTTTTCTAAATCATTTTGCAATTTGTTTTGATCTTCTGATGACTTTATTAGTCGATAAACGACAGCATCATCTGCAAACCGACTTTCTGTTAATTACTACAAACTGTGACCTCTCTGACAGGAAATCACAAATCCAGTCACATAACTGAGATGATATTCCATAAGCACACAATTTTACTACAAGTTGCTTGTGTGGTACAGTGTCAAAAGCCAACGGGAAATGTTCATAATGTTTGAACACAATATATGTTCCAGGATCCTGCTGCATATCAATGTTAATGATATGTGCCTGTAATTTAGGGGATTACTCCAACTACCTTTCTTGAATATTGGTGTGACCTGTGAAACTTTCCAGTCTTTGGATTTGGATCTTTCGTCAAGCAAACAGTTGTATATGATTGTTAAATATGAAGCTAATGCATCAGCACACTCTAAAAGGAACCTAATTGGTATACAGTCTGGACCAGAAGACTTGCTTTTATTAAGTGATTTAAGTTGTTTCACTACTCCGAGGATATTTACTTCTGCGTTACTCATGTTGGCAGCTGTTCTTGATTCGAATTCTGGAATATTTACTTCATCTTCTCTTGTGAATGCATTTCGGAAGGCTGTGTTTAGTAACTCTGCTATGGAAGCACTATCTTCGATAGTATCTCCATTGCTATCGCGCAGAGAAGGCATTGATTGTGTATTACTGCTAACATACTTCACATGGAACCAGAATCTCTTTGGATTTTCTGCCAGGTTTTGAGGCAAAGTTTCATTGTGAAAACTGTTATAAGCATCTTGCATTTGAGCTTCTGTAGATCGCCAATGTTGGGGATTTTGCGTCTGTTTAAATTAGACATGTTTATTTTGTTGTTTCTGCAACAGTGTTCCGACCCATTTTGTGTACCAAGGAGGATCAGCTCCATCGTTTGTCAATTTATTTGGTATAAATCTCTCAATTGCTGCTGATACTATTTCTCTGAATTCAAGCCACACCTGGTCTACATGTATATTGTTAATTTGGAATGAGTGGACATTGTCTCTCAGGAAGGTGTCAAGTGAATTTTTATCTGCTTTTTTAAATAGGTTTATTTTTGAGCGATTTGGGGGTTACAATATTCAATCTTGCTATGACAACCCTATGTTCACTAATCCTTGTATCCGTTTTGATGCTCATTATTAACCCACGATTATTTGTTGCTAAGAGGTCAAGTGTGTTTTCACAAACATTTACTATTCGTGTGGGCTCATGAACTAACTACTCAAAATAATTTTCAGAGAATGCATTTAGCACAATTTCGGATGATGTTTTGTGTGTACCTCTGGAATGAAACATGTATTTTCGCCAACATAGCGAGGGTAAATTAAAGTCACCATCACCTATAATCGTATGAGATGGGTACATGTTTGAAATCAAACTCAAGTTTTCCTTGAACCTTTCAGCAACTGTATCATGTGAATTGGGAGGTCAGTATAAGGATCCAATTATTATTTTATTCTGGTTGCCAAGAATGACCTCTGTCCGTACTAACTTACAGGAACTATCTACTTCAATTTTGCAACAAGATAAACTACTTCTAACAGCAACAAACATACCACCGCCAACTGTGTTTAGCCTATCCTTACGAAACACCTTTAGGTTCTTCGCAAAAATTTCGGCTGAGCTTATCTCTGACTTTAGCCAGCTTTCAGTGCCTATAATTATTTAAGCATCAGTGTTTTCTATTAGCACTTAGAGCTCTGGTACTTTCCCAGCACAGCTATGACTAGTTACAACTGTTATGCCAATGGTTCCTGTATCTATATTCTTCCTGTGTTCGGCCTGCACCCTTTGTGACTGAAGCCCATGTGTTTTCCCATGACAATCTAACCTAAAAAACTGCCTAGTCCATGTTACACAGCCCCTGCTATCCATCTAGCTGCCTCCCGCGTATAGTGGATACCTGACCTATTCAGCAAAACCTGAAACCCAACCACCCTTTGGCGCAAGTCGAGGAATCCACAGCCTACACAGTCGCAGAACTGTCTGAGCCTCTGATTCAGACCCTCCACTTGGCTCTGTACCAGAGGTCCGCAATCGTTCCAGTTGACTATGCTGCAAATGGTCAGCTCTGCTTTCATCTTGCAAGCAAGTCTGGCAGCCTTTACCACTTCCGTTAGTCATTTGAAACCAGAGAAAATCTCTTCTGATCCAAAGTGAAACACATCGTTGGTACCGATGTGAGCAACCACCTGCAGTTGGGTGCACCCTGTGCTCTTGATGGCGTCTGGGAGGACCCGTTCCACATCTAGAATGACACCACCTGGTATGCACACAGAGTGCACATTGGTTTTATTTCCCTTCTTGGCAGTCATGTCCCTAAGGTTCCCCATGACATGCCTAACATTGGAGCTCCCAATTATCAATAATCTCACCCTCTGTGATTGAGTGGATCTTTCAGGCTGAGAGGTTTCCTCTGAAACAGGACAGGCGATAGCATCTGGCTCAGTGACAGTGTCAGCCACAGACAGCACCTGGAACTTGTTTGTCAGAAAAATCGGGGAGGCCTTATGTGCAGCCACCTGGGAAGTCTTTCACTGCCTGGTACACCGCAGGGCGACCTTCCACTCGACCACAGGTAAAGGGTCAACCTCAGTGTGAGTAGTAACTGGGCTGGCCACCAGTAAGAACTGATTGGAGGAGTCAGATGTGCTGGACATCCGTTGGATCCCCACGGCCGGCCCACAACAGTTGTACCCATCCACTGCAGCCTCAAGCTGTGTAACCAAAGCCATCACAGCCTGAAGCAGAGAGAGAAATGTCATTAACTTGGCTCGCATCAGCACTCAACAATCGCAGTCCCTGTCCATATCAAAGATCATGGAAAACTGAACCATGCAGATAAACAGACTATCGGCATGTGCTGTGCAACTCTACTGCAGACCCTGACAAAAACACAGGAATTGTGCCTAATAAATTAGATTTAATAAGTTACAGCTGCAAAATACTAACAGCTGCAAAATACTAACGTGAATTCTCTACAGACAAATGGAAAAACTGGTAGAAGCTGACCTCGGGGAAGATCAGTTTGGATTCCGTAGAAATGTTGCAGCACGTGAGGCAATACTGACCTTACGACTTATCTTAGAAGAAAGATTAAGGAAAGGCAAACCTACGTTTCTAGCATTTATAGACTTAGAGAAAGCTTTTGACCATGTTGACTGGAATTCTCTCATTCAAATTCTAAAGGTGGCAGGCATAAAATACAGGGCGCGAAAGGCTATTTACAATTTGTACAGAAACCAGATGGCAGTTAAAAGAGTCGAGGGGCATGAAAGGGAAGCAGTGGTTGGGAAGGGAGTGAGACAGGGTTGTAGCCTCTCCCCGATGTTATTCAATCTGTATATTGAGCAAGCAGTAAAGGAAACAAAAGAGAAATTCGGAGTAGGTATTAAAATCCATGGAGAAGAAATATAAACTTTGAGGTTCGCCGATGACATTGTAATTCTGTCAGAGACAGCAAAGGACTTGGAAGAGCGGTTGAACGGAATGGACAGTGTCTTGAAATGAGAATATAAGATGAACATCAATAAAAGCAAAATGAGGATAATTGAATGTAGTCGAATTAAGTCGGGTGATGCTGAGTGAATTAGATTAGGAAATGAGACACTTAAAGTAGTAAAGGAGTTCTGCTATTTGGGGAGCAAAATAACTGATGATGGTCAAAGTAGAGAGGATATAAAATATAGACTGGCAATGGCAAGAAAAGCATTTCCAAATAACAGAAATTTGTTAACATCGAGTATAAATGTAAGTGTCAGGAAGTCATTTCTGAAAGTATTTGTATGGAGTGTAGCCATGTATGGAACTAAAACATGGATGATAAATAGTTTGGACAAGAAGAGAATAGAAGCTTTTGAAATGTGGTGCTACAGAAGAATGCTGAAGATTAGATGGGTAGATCACATAACTAATGAGAAGGTATTGAAAAGAATTGGGGAGAAGAGGAGTTTGTGGCAACACTTGACAAGAAGAAGGGACCGGTTGGTAGGACATGTTCTGAGGCATCAAGGGATCACAAATTTAGCATTGGAGGGCAGCGTGGAGGGTAAAAATCATAGAGGGAGACCAAGAGATGAATACACTAAGCAGATTCAGAAGGATGTAGGTTGCATTAAGTACTGGGAGATGAAGAAGCTTCCACAGGATAGAGTAGCATGGAGAACAGCATCAAACCAGTCTCAGGACTGAAGACCACAACAACAACAGCAAATTAGATTAATATGCAGAGATTCAAAAACCTAACTACTGAAGCACTCAGGTGAAACTAAATAATTCGTCCCTGATTAGGAACTTGTAATATGCCACAAAATTGCTTTACTTTCCAATGCAAATGTAAACATGAGAACTGTGGCTATTAGATTTTACATAAACATGCAGAATCTCAAGAAACTAAACCATTAAAGCACACAGATGATGATATAAAATTCTCTTCTGGTTAGGAACTCGTAAAAGTCACAAAATCAGTTACATCCATGTTGCTGCTTGTGTCTCGGGCGGCTACTGCTGCCTAACTTTCATAAACAATTCTCTTTGCACGCTTCCAGAAACCTATAAATGACTTGTATCACAAAGTTGCTGTTGTATTTGGTGTACAACATAGTAATTTCACCCTCTTAAAGTCTTTGACCATAGTGTGTGAAACATGCTAGCTGAATGTATGTTTAAGGAGTTTTAGGTAGCAATAAATCATCATCAATACATTTACACTGTGTATGTCTTGTGCTCTCACATTGTGTGCATACATCTGATTCAGTAGGAAGTGTTTTCATCTGAATATATTTCACTGTAGAAGAAGGAAAAATTGTCTACCAGTTCAAAAATTATACTGCTGACCATATATTTGTACGGAATGTCCAGCTTCCAAGATGTGGTGGATTAGAGTCTGCAGTAGAAATGAGGAACCCTAAACATGATAATTCAATGGATAGTACTAAGACATGTGAGAACTACACCTGTTCTGTGAGTTCCAAGTTACAGCATAAATGTAAAATGTTCTGTGTGAAGTACCACCAAATTCATACATACAAACAAAGGTCGAAATCGCTATTGCTAATCAGATGTTCAGTTTTGGAAAATGTCTTATACTCATTCTGGAGACTGATTAACAACCCAAAGGGCAGTGTACACACCAATGCCGTACTTCTCTATTGATTTTACTTTAACATATGGATCCCGAGGACTGTTGGACAACGATAAATTATCATCAGCATATTCACACCTAGAAGACTGTACAATAAGAAAGCTGCTGCATATGTGGGATGTCCTATGTACAATTTGAAACACTTGTGGGTTTGGTGAGGTCCCATCTTAATTTGATTTATTTAATTTAAGTGATATTGGCTCTGAGTTGTGTATACATAGCCCGTCACTCTCATTATTGATTATTCTATTTGAATTATTTTAAGGTAGCTTCAATTTAATGAGATAAGTTGTAACATAGCTGCTGTATGCATGTGCTGTCAACTGCTTGCTTGACAGCTTTCTTCTTTTCTTTGTCTTTTACTGCTGTGTGTGTGTGTGTGTGTGTGTGTGTGTGTGTGTGTGTGTGTGTGTGTGTGTGTGTGTGTGTGTGTGTGTGTGTGTGTGTGGGTCAACAACTAAGTATTTAAACTCATGTACCAGAGAGATGTAGTATCGGTAAGCATGTGAAATTGCGTGAACCATATCAAACTGTTACGATTATGATCATCACAGTTAGAGTTGTGGCATTCTTTGGCTTCGTAAGTTACAGGAGAAGCAGGTGGAAAATTTAAAGCCGTTATAACACTAGCACCAGTATTCATCACAAATGTGTGTAGAACACTGTTTCCTAGTTGTTGTGGTTTTGGATCTGGATCTGGCTCCATCTCTGTAGCAGAAATGGGAGTGGTGGACATACCTAGAGGAACACCACTGTAATTAATTCCGTATCAGATGAAGGCTGATTGCTTACTCGACAGGTACTTTGCAATGGCGCCCTTTGTTTCCTGTTAGCTAAGTAAGTCTCGAACCATTTTGCAGCACTGCCAGTGACACTGTAGTACAGGGTGCCCATAAAGTCCCTTTACAACTTCTAAATTTTATTGCAACAGAAGCTGTTGAAATATTTTAACAAAATTTCTTTTATTGTAATCACTGTTTACCAAAGTTTTTATATATACTAAAATTTTGTGTTTCTGGTACTCTGTTGATGGAAGGAACTGAACCTCTACAAAATGGCAACTCTTCAAGGCAAGGTACAATGTGTGTCCTGGTTAACTGAGACTCAATGAAATTTCTGAACAAAGTATGGAAGAGATCCACCACTGCGCCCTTCAATCTGTGTATGGCACAAAAAATTTATAGAGACAGGCACAGTGTTAGATAAAGGGAGGAGCGGGCGACCAAGAACATCCGAGAAAAACATCGATCACATTTTAAACACTTTCACTCGTTCACCTACGAAGTCTATCTGCACTCCTGCTAGACAGTTGCAACTACCACATTCAACAATGCATAAGGTCCTCCACAAGAACTTATGGTTGTACACTTACAAAGAGCAACTGTTACAGACACTTGAGCCAAATGATAAGCCAAAATGGACAGAGTTTTCACTCAACATGCTGGAATGCCTTTCAGAGGATGAAGCATTCCTCAAGTGAGTTAGTTTCAGTGATGAGGCAACTTTTCATGTTTCTGGGACATTAAACAGACACAATGTGAAAATCTGGGGATGAACACCCCTATGTGACTAGGGAGCTTCACTGGGATAGTCCAAAAGTGAATGTGTGGTGTGGAATCATGTGCAACCGAATAATTGGTCCATTTTTCTTCAATAAGTCAACAATTACTGCAGATGTTTACCTCGACCTTCTGACCGAATATGAAGCACCACAACTGACTGATTTAAAACCAACTACCATTTTCCAGCAAGATGGTGCACCACCATATTGGGGACTGCATGTTTGTCAGTTCCTCAATGAAACATTTCCAGGCAAATGGATTGGGATGGATGGGCCAATTCCTTGGCCACTGCATTCACCAGATATCACTCCCTTGGATTTTTTTTATGGGGGTATGCAAAAGATATCATGTATCAAACACGGATACGGGACATTGCTGACTTGAAGCAAACGATTCGTAATGCCATTGCCACCATTCATGACACTATGCTACAGCAAACATGGCAAGAAATCGAGTACTGTCCTGATGTGCTTCGTGCAACTAAAGGTGCCCATATAGAGGGCTATTAAACACCGTGAAAAAAACTTTTATAAACACTGATTACAATAGAAGGAATGTTGTTAAAATATTGCTACAACTGCCGTTGTAATAAAATTTTGAATTTGTAAAGGAACTTAATGGGCACCCTATATTCTAATTTACTTAAGGGAATGCTATGATTCATACAGTAAAAGGCTTTTGACAGGTTGCAGAAAATGCCAGCTGACTCTGAATTTTTATCTAATGAATTAAGTACATTCTCACTGTATGTGTAAATAGCCTTCTCTGTATTGGAACCCATAAGGAACTCAGACTGTGATGGGGATATATTATTTACTGTCAGTATATTGAGAAGATGCTTGCACACATCCTTTTCAAATATTTTTGAAAAAGCTGGCAAAAGTGAAAGTGATCAATAGTTTGCCCGTATCTCTTTATCCCTCATCTTGTAAAGAAGCTTAACTTCAGTGTATTTTAGCCAGTCTCGTAATTTTCAACTGATAAGAGACTGAGTACACAAATAACATAAGACAGCACTCAACTCAGATGAACACTCTTTGATTAACTTCATTGATATGTTATCATAATGACTACAGTACTTTGATTTTAACGATTTTATTATAGCTGTTACTTCTTCAGGAGAAGTGAGTGTCATTTCTATTTTAGTGAAGTTATTTGCAATGACTGGCGTCAGATATTCCATTGCACTGTTTACTGAACCTGATAACCCCAAGTTGTCAGTAACATAAACAAAGTACTTGCTTAAGAGGTTAGCAACATTACATCCATATTCAGAATCCTACTGTACTTCATTTCATTGGAGTCAGACGTTTTAGTTTTTAATTGTAACTGAATACCTGTATGGTATGATAAAATGTGTATTGAACAACCCTGTTTCATACTGATTTGTCTCAACATTAGTAATTACATTATGAAGGCAACCATTTGGCCTCTTTAGTTATCATTAATATGGAACAGGGCATGTGATCTTAGCATACTGAGAAGGTTAAGTTGTTTAAGTGTCATTAGCCTTACATCAGTATTTACATCATCAAAAATTTTAAGTCCTTTATTTAGGACATTTCTCAGGTGTGTAATCATTTTCTGTAAAGCTTGCACAAATACTTCAATATCACAATCTGTTGAGCAGTATACAGACACAATTATAAGTTTGCAACTAACATGCGTTCATGTACTGTTCTGTTTATTTACATGTATATTCATTACTTCTTACAGGGAAAGGAGGAGGATGAATCTGATTACCAGGAAGTCATGATGCAGGTTTAGTTTACTTTACTTGTCCATAAGGTGACTCTGTTGTATCATACTTACATTGTCCCTTGAGAGAATGTGCTGTGAATCAACAACAGACTCATTCATTTCTCAGTGCTATACAGAGATGTACAGTACAATACGATGGAGCAGTACTGGTACAGTATATCCTGGTCACTGGATTGGAAAGGAAAGTACTGTTCTGTGGCCTGCAAGAGCACTTCACCTGAATCCCACTGATCATTTCCTATGGGGATATCTAAAGTCACTTATGTATGAGACCCCAGTCAATACAGAGATGGAATTAGTTTCCAGAATTGTAACTGCTTGTGATGTGATTCGAAACACACCGGAGATACTTGTCAGTGTGTGTCACAATCTTGTCATGCTTGCATTGAGGTTCATGGCCATCAGTTTTAGCACATTTTCTAAGATACATTACAAATGGTACATTCATTGTGTCAATGATGGCTTCTGCAGTTAACAAATGTAAGTAAAAACGTACACAGTAATGTAATTTTATTCCTATTACCTCCTTCAGCTGGCTCTTCTGACCCAAGGTTCCCCACCTCAAATTGTTCACTGGAGCATCTTCTATTTCCTGTTAAATTTTTGCACGCTCTTATGGGAACACGCTGTATAAAGACAAGTCATCATTTAACATTGCTCCCAAAAATCTGGAAATGTACTTGACCGATTTACTTTGAATATTTGCACAACACTCTAATAAACACTTAGATGGAAAGAGGTTACAAACTTTTTTAATACATGTCATCAGGGGAAACAATGTTAGTAGAAATCTCAAAATGTTCTTCACTGATTTCCTTCAGACTTTTACATATTACTGTAATAAACATTTTCATGTATGTAGGCTAAATATTTTTAATATATAAATGACATACAAATATAATAGGGAAACATTGTTACCAAAAATCTCATGAAGTTCTTTTGTTTAGTTTATTTCAAATTCTGACATGGTACCGTAGTAAACATTTAGACAGTCATAGGCCATATATTCTTTTAAAGATCAACATACTAGTTTTCTGTTAAAATGGACTGTGAGAAAAAAAATGTTTGCTGTGTTCTGCCGTGAAAATGTACAGTTTTGTTTTCATTCTCACTGTTAGATGCATTGTTTCTTCCTTATACTGTGTTTCTCATCATATTCATTTTTAAACACAAATTATATACACAGCAAAGTACTGTTTTGTTCCTTGCAGTCGGTTTTCACAGGAAACAAGAATGTTGTATTCATGGCTTCTAGGCTTATGAATAGAATACTACTATTCAATCTGAATTTTTAGTAACAAACAAAACTTGAGGTCAGAGAGAAATGGGGAGAGGAGATAGATATGGTGGGGTGGGGTCAGTAGGGAGAAGATGAACAGAGAGGAGGGGGCGGAGGAAGGAGATTAGGATCCATATCCAATTCCCATACATGTTTAGGAATTATAAAACATTGCCAGGTTCACTAGTACATAATTTAGTTTATTCCTAACAAAACCCTGAGGTCATCAGTTTTACTTTTCAAGGGCTGATATTTATCTGTACAAATAATGAGTCATCCTCAAAGAGGAGTAGGTCTCGTTTGTTCTATAACAGAACATCAGTTTACTAACTTTGTTTGTACATTCTTCTTTCACTAGCAGATTACATGCTTACATCTGTGTCTAGCTTCTTGATCATACTGGACAGAAATGGCAGTGACAAAGTGATTTCCCCAGTGCCTGCCATAAAAAAATCACTGCTGCTCCTTGGAACTTTACTTGTTCTAAAATACAAATATACAGTAGCTTATTTGCTTTGACACATGTACTGGGTACTTGTAATTTTTTCTTTCACTTTCACTGTTTGATTATTTTCACATACTGACTGACCACTTACTTTTAGTGCCTTATCTCAACTATTTTTACACACTGACTGGTCACTTGCTTTTAAAAGCTCTACGTGGTCTGGATATGTCAACTTTCCATTTATATGGATACATGGGAATGTTCAGTTTTCTTCTAGCAGTCCACTGGCATCCTGTTGCAATCTTTTGCACTTGAATACAAATCTCCATTTTGAACCAAGAGGGAGAAATCATTTCCACTTGTAGTACTGTGGCCGTGAACTGCTAAGTTCATCCTAAACCTATTATTATCCACAAACACCATTTGGGAATACATGTATTGACTTTTTTTGTTTATTTTTTGTCTTTTTTTGCATGTAGTCACCAACTGGTGACTTTTGCAAATGTCATAGCATTTTTATACAATTTTTGTACAAACAGTAAGAATTTGCAATTCACATGTACAAGAAGGCTTTTATGGGTGATGCACTTGGCAATATATGGTACACTACTTCATAATGCAACTTACAGTTGTTACATAGTATAGGTATTTGAATTTACAGAATGTTGTTACAAAAATAATATATATTACAATCACCTCAGAATAGTACATCGTATAAATGAAGAGTTAGGCCTACATTTAAGAATAGCTGCATTTTAATATCAGTATTCATTCTATGAGTACAAACATTTGAGAGTTAAGAATTATTTTAATTCCCTTTTGAATACTTTACCTCTGTGGCATCTTATAGCACTTGGCAGTTTGTCAAACCATATCTGGCTATTAATCCAAGGACTATGATCTGTTGTCTTTAGTTTAGTTCTGTTTCTGAAGAAGCAATCTTTTTGTCTTGTGTTATGGGTATGCACATCAGAGCACTTAGTTTCATTATTTTTATGGTCCACAAAGAATGTTATTAATTTGTACAGATACAAGGAATATATTATTAAGATATTTATGTTGTACAAAGGTTTCCCTACACGACTCTCTGTTTCCTAGTTGATGCATGGTCCTGATTGCTCTTTTCTGCAGTGTTAGGACTCTGTTCATGTGTCTATCAGCAGCACATCCCCATACCTCTATTCCATAGTTAATATATGAAAATATTGTCCCATAATAAGCAGTTTTAATGTTTGTTCAGAGGCAAATTTTGATAATTTGCTAATTAAGTGCAGTGAACTGCTGATTTTATTGCATACAAAATCGATATAGTCTACCCGTCTAAGATTTTTGTGTAGGTATATCCCCAAAAATTTACATTTGTCATTGTTTACTTTTTTGATGCCATTTATATTATCAATACAGGTTTAGTATGAATTACCAAGTTTAAATGGTAATAGCTGGGATTTGCTAATATTGACTTTTAGACCTTGATCATGGAAGTAAGAAGTTATTTGACTTAAGCCATCACTTGCAGCTAATGTCAAGTCATTCATTTGTTTGCAAAAGAACAAAAGTGAGGTATCATCTGCATAACTTACTAACCAGGGGTACAGAGGTGCCTCTAAATCATTAATGTAGACCAGGAAAAGGAAAGGGCCCATTACTGAGCCCTGACGTACACTTTGTTTTACTCTTTCATAGTTGGATTGGAAATGTTTAATCTGATCATTAATTTGATAACTCAGCTTTGTACACTGCTTATGATTGGTTAGATAAGTGATCAGTAGTTGTATGGATGTGGCATTTATATTGTAAGTTTCCAGTTTGCTTAGTAGTAGCTCATGGTTCACTGAATCAAATGCTTTAGTAAGGTCTACAAATATCCCTGCTGTCTGCATTTCCTCATCCACGGCATCATACACCTTGTGGAGAAATTCGGTAATTGCCATAATGGTACTGTGATGCTTTTTGAAGCCATGCTGTATTTCTGCTAGTAAATTATTCCTTGTGATATAATCAATAAGATGTGTCAACAAAACAATTTCAAATATTTTACCAAAAGTTGGTATTAGTGATATGGGCCTGAAGTTTGATAGCTCTTCTATCGATCCTTTTTTATGCACGGGTTGAACTGCACTTTTCTTCAATATAATACTACTGTTGATCATACAGGTAATTATTCCGACTAATTCCTTATTGCATTTTTTAATTATAATACTACTCAGTCCATCCCAGCCAGATGAGGTCTTATTCTTTAAGTTATTTATTATTTTTCCTATTTCCTCCATACTCACTTCCTTAAATTCAAAAGCAGTAGCCAGCCTAGGGTAAGGCTTTACCATCCAAGACAGACCTGTGTTATTAACTGGATTCACAGCTGAAGATATAAAATATTCATTAAATATATTGCAGATTTTATCTGGATCATTAATAAGGTTTCCTTCATGTTGGATTCTGACAATTTGAGCCTCTAACTTGGGGGTGGCTTTGCAATATCTATTTATTATATTCCATGAAGTCTTCCATATATTTGTTGACTGAGCTATTTCCTTACCTAGGATCTGTTTTCTTAAATTTGAGAGTTGTTGCTGAAATTGTTTTTTAACTTGATTGTACTTATCCTTAAATATTTGCAATTTAGTTGACTTATGTAGCACACTTAGATCCTCGATATTTTGCCCGAGTTTAATCGTGTAAGCTGGAAGAGTCAGTCGTGTTTTTTACATTTTGGTTGTGAGTTACTATTTTCTTAATTTAAGTGTAATAACCCGCACATCACTGAAGAGGCTTCAATCACATGTTCAGTTGTCAGCTTTACTCCTGATGAAATTGACAGCAAGTAAATGTTTATCAGTGGATGAAAATAAATAAACACCTTATCTCCACTGAGCATTTCAATTTTGTGGATAAATGATGTAGAAAGTATGTTTGATTCCACTATTACATGACATTTGGGGCAGAATTACCATACTGACAGGAGAATGTTTACAGGAATTGGCAATATTAACACTGCAGTAGGCACACCACGTAGAAATTTCTAGAACTGTGGTGAAATGACCCCATCTCCATACCCAAGGTTGCAAACACACTTCTGTGTGGTGGATTTTTACTTGGATGTGAGTCATTCCGGTGATGGAAAATTTTGACTGCCAGTATTCAGCTGGAAAAGGAATGATAGGTGGTGGCATGAAGTTCCTGATCACATTTTGTGCCAGTGTCCTGGATTAAATTCCATACCTTCTCACAGTGTCTATCGATGTGAGGGCACGTGACGCTGTCCGTTTATCAGATGGGGATTTAGGCTCAGCAGCTCCCTCAGTGCAATTTGGGAGGAGTTGGCTGTGTGCCCGCATCAGGTTTCACCCTCTTGCTTCCCTTTGTCCATAAAAACACAAACTCAGCAGTACACTGTACATGTACTCATCAAAGTCATTCACACAACACAGATACATACTTGACACTTTGTTATAGGTCAAAGGAAGACAAAAGCAGACCATGACCAGTGCAACCTCACCAAGTGAAGCAATGTAGGATTGCTGCATCTGCTCCCCTGTGCTCAGTTCCTGAGTATGGGACTACTTTCACTTTGATGGCGAAATGGAATGAAGCAACAAACACAAGATCAACATGTTGAATGTATACATTGCTCTTTCTACAGCAGTTCAGAGAGCTAATCGTACCTGCAAGATGTTTTACCCAAACTTATTTACCCGGCAGTGCTTCACAATTGCTAAATATGTACAGGGACTCTATCACCCCCTGCCCCTCTGTCATCCACCAATGTATGTTAGTAGTGGCATAGACTTGCATTACTGTGAGTGATAACTGTATAGAAAATTTACTGGAAACAGTGGCATTGTCCTGCCCATGTAAAAACTCATAATTGTAACTATATAACTGCACAACAGATAGTGATATTTAAGTATCTGTGCAGGTTTTACAGAAAGTGATTGTACACTTTGAGAAATGGCATAAATATAAGATTTTAATTTTTGGTGACTCGAGTATTGATATAAGACTAAGGATACAAACAAATTAACCTACACAGTATGCTACGAGCATGTGACCTGTTCTGTATTAATGATCACTTAACAAGACAAACTACTTGCCTTGACAATGTATTTACTAATGTAGAGACAAATCAGTTATCAAGTGGTGTTGTTCAATCCACATTTTATCATCAGGTTACCTTCCATTCAGAAAGTGGGTTCACTCAGTGACTGTTATGTGGTTTATAAATTATACAGTGCAGCAATCAGTCATCCTTATTTTTGCTGGTTTTATTATGCAAAACCAGATTTTGGCTTGTGCCTAGCCATTATCAATGAACTATTTTCTAATCTCGATGCATGTTAGTTCCCTGTTGTTTGGGCATCAGTCACAGTTCATTGAATACTACCAATTCAAAGAACTGTGACTGACGCCCAAACAACGGGGAACTACCATGCACCGAGATCAGAAATTAGTGCATTAATAATGGCTAGGCACTAGCCAAAATCTGATTTTGCATAATAAAAGCTGCAAAAAAAGGACAACTGATTGCTGTGCTCTATAATTTATAAATCACATTTTATCAGTCCATAAAGGTGTTTCGTTAAATTAAATACTAAAAATCTGATTACAGTGAAATTAAGTGTAGAACATGGCTAAAGATGACAAACTTGAATGACATTCAGCTTGAAAGTAGGTCTATTCACATTGAAAATGCATTTACATTAACTGTCAGTGCACTGTCAGATACATTTAAAACTAATTGCCCTAAAGTAGTGAGGAAAAAATAAGGGAACTGCCAGGATACACGGTCTCACATCTGTGCATTGCCGTTTCACACACTATCTACAAGAGCTTTTAAGTCTGTTAATAATTTCCTATGATAAATCAAGGGATAGTGAAGAAGAAAGAGCAAACCACATATGATTAAAGAAGAAATATAAGGCAGAAATCAGTCAGATTAAGCAAGTGCAATGTTAATGACGTTTATATTAATAAGTTGCAAAATAAATGTAAAGTAGCCTGAATTGTTGTCAGGACTTATGTGGGCAGAAGTAAAGATATCAGCAAAAATAATTCCTGTGATGCTGGTATCACACCACATGATTTCAACACATTCTTTGTTCATGCTGGCAGTATGAATAACACTGCTGCAGCTGAACACAATTGTAAATATGACAACATCCATGACTCAAAACATGAAAACTCTTTTCCTACAAAATATTGAAGATTTAGTTCCTGGCACTAAAAGATAAGAGGTAAAAGTAACCAATAATAAAAGTGCAATAGCAAAACTAAGTTACTCAAAATCAGAAGACATTTATGGACTCTCTATTTTCGAGAGAAAAAAACTGAGGATATAATAGCACATCCATTAAATTCTCTTATAAACTGGATGTTTGTTAGTGGTTGTTTCCCTATATCCTTAAAAATAACAGTCATTACTTTTCTGCTAAAAAATTTATCGTGTTTTGTTCTAATACTTACCGCCCAACCTGTGTTGCACCCATCCTTTTTTTCTTTCTGCATGACCGTGTGTGTAAGCGTACTAATTACCAGATTTGCAGAAAACTATGACTTTTTAAACCTTGTGTGTGTGAAACATAGTAAGAAGGTGAAATGTGATGTCAAGTTATGTTTGTGATTACAACAATGTTTAAATACATTAGAAGAGAGAAATGTAATTTGTGATTGTGGAAATGTGCACTGCGATTTTCATGATATTCTATGTTTACAAAAGGAATACCAAGAGGATTGTGTGACTGCCGTATTAAAATATGATTTTATGTTAGCTAAACTGTATGTATAGAAACCTGAAAAAGTCATCGAACACTATTCAGTGTGTAGTGAAACTGTCATAACCGAACAAAATGATAACTTCATTAGGCCTAAAAAGTTCCATCATGCTAATAATAAAGAGAACACCACTAGTCTCCCAGTAGCAAATAATTTTGGACTTTTAACGTGAGGTGAGTCAAAAAATGTGAAAATGCTAGAACAAATGAAGTACTCCCACAAATGTATCGGCTAAAAATCACTCAGTTACGAAACGCTGTCATAACAAGCAAGGAAATAATAGATAATGCTGGGAACATGCAAACATAACAATTATCGGTAAGAACAAAGAAGATATTTACATACTTTCAGGCAATCACGGAGAAGGTTTAGCTGACACCATGTCTAACATACAAGCTATGCTCAAAGTTGGTGGAGTAATGAAACCAGGTATCCCTTATGGGTAGTTCTGTGAAAATTTTCTGACTCCTGGAATCAACTGTGTAATAATAGGAGGCGCTAATGATGTTAATAGAAATGAAGATACACTTGTCATAAGAGCGCTAAGAAGTACATTACAGAAAATTACAAACGTTAACTTCTTCCTTGGTAGTACAGTAGAACCTTGCGTAGCGAGCATAATTTGTTCCAGGGCAGTATATGTACTTTATTATCCACTAAACATAATTAATTCTTTTTTACTAGGAAGCTATCTATAGTCATTCGTTTCTGCTAATGCTTCAACACTTGGAGAAATTGCGATACAGCATTATCGTCAAATAAATTTCTAGTGCACGTAGCCACTACTTTAATAGTGTGTTGATTTTCAGTGTACAATGCAACCGATTCCCATGCTTTCAGCATTTCTCTTATTGCATCAGAAGACTGTTTCTTTGCTGTTACTGCCTCCTCCTCCTCCTCCTCCTCCTCCTTCTCCTCCTCCTCCTCTGAAGAACTCCTCTCCACAACATCCTGCTGTGAAACATGCTGCAACTCCATAAGCTCTTCAGTGGTCATTTCTTGGCTGTGATTTTCACAAGCTCATCAGTATCATTACTATCCACTTCTAGTACAATGCTTTTGGCCAAAGCCACAATCTCGTTGAATGCAGGCTTCACAGGTACTGCCTCAAATGCCTGTCACATTCAACAATACACTCCAGCCAAAGCTTCTTCCTAGCAGAAGTGAGAGTTCGCTTGGTAACCCCTTCCCACAACTTTTAGATTATCTTGACACAGGCAATGATGTTGAAGTGATATTACCAAAACTCACTGGAGTGAGATTGATAGCTTCAGTCAGCCCAAAGCAATTTCCAAGAGTGCTTTGGTGCAGAGCTCCTTAAAGTTGGAAATAATCTGCAGGTCCATAGACTGGAGTAACAGAGTGGTGTTGGGAGGCAGAAATTGGATCTTGACGAATTCAAATTCTTCAAGGAGTTGGACTCGTAGGCCTTGAGAATGGGCACAAGCATTGTCCATAACATGCAAGAATTGGGAATGGCAGATTCATCTCAAGCAAATATGTTTTCACCGAAGGACCAGATACTTCATTGATCCAATCACAAAAAAGATCACGTGACACCCAAAACTTGTAGTTGTTTGATCTCCGCATCACATTTAACCTCTTCTGGATTTTGCTCTTCTTGAAGGCTCATGGAGTTTCTGAATGGTAAACAAGCAGTGGTTTACATTTCAAATCGCCTCTTTCATTGGTACAGAATAGCAGAGAGAGCAAAAACCCATACTGCAATATGTAGTACTCCCGGCAGTGGCGTATGAACAATGAGGCTAGAGCAATGCAAGTGAATGGAAAAAAAGAGAAAAATAATGGTCATGTCAGTGTATTGAACACCATAGTGACGAATTTTTTTAATTAATAAGCTTGAGGCACTGCTGAGCATCTCACATGATGAGAAATCATCAAGATTTATATGTGGGGACTTTAATGACAATGTGCCAACGGCCTTATCACAGTGGTAACATCGGTTCCCGTCAGATCATCGAAGTTAAGTGCTGTCAGGCTGGGCTAGCACTTGGATCGGTGACCATCCGGTCTGCCGAGCACTGTTGGCAAGTGGGGTTGCACTCAGCCCTTGTGAGGCAAACTGAGGAGCTATTTGATTGACAAGTAGCAGCTCCAGTCTCAGAAACTGACCTATGGCCAGGAGAGCGGTGTGCTGCCCACATGCCCCTTCATATCCCTGTCCAGTGACGCCTACGAGCTGAGAATTACACGGCGGCCAGTCAGTACTGTTGGGCCTTCGTAGCCTGTTCAGGAGGGTCCTTTTTTTTTTTTTTTTTTGGCCAATGTGTTGGTAAAAAGTCCAATTAAAATTCAATTCCACAATACACAATATTTTACACAGTTTGAATTTGTATTCAAATTTAAACAACCTTAAAAGGCTAACAAATGCTTCAAAATGTCTCATAGCAAATTTATTTTGAAATATAGAAACCTCAGATAGAGAAGTTTTGAATATTGACCTAGGCATATCTGATCACAATGCACTCATTAAAGTTTTCACAGTTAAGATAAATACAAAAACAGTACATCATATGTACAAACCAATTTTCTCCACTGAAAACTGTAGCCAGTTTGCTATCACACTGTCTAACCAATCCTGATATGCAGTATTGCTTCATACAATGTTTTCTCTTATCTTTTCATGGCAGATTTTGAAATGTTCTTTCCAAAAAGATTAGTCAAAATCAACTCACATAGGCATAGACACAGAAATTCATGGATCACATCTGATATAAAAAATTCTTCCAAGACTCTGAAATGAAAGGTTGTACTGATTCTAATTAAAAAAAAGTAACAAACTACAAAAAGTGTATAAAAGGATAATTAATCTAGCAAAAATACTAAATAATGCTAGATTAATAAGGAAGTCGGCCAATAAATCAAGAACTCCATGAGAAATTGTTCAAAGAGAAATGAAAGAGACAGTAAGCAACAGGATATTGTACTTAAATCTAAAGATAACATAACAATAAAGATGGAAGCCTTGTCTGTCTTTATTTATTTATTTATTTACATCCCAAGATCTTTTATGTACATATATTTTACCCTAGATATTGGACAAAATTTCATTAATTTCAATACTGTTATATCGAGTATTATTTGCTAGGGTCATTTTTAAGATGTTTCTCTGAGCATAATTTGCAACAGAAAATTCTTTACTTGGGCATTTTACGTAATTTTCTTTAGTTAAGTGGGATATCTTTCACATATAATGCAATTTGGCACTTTTGCACTCTCATTTCTACAATACTTGTATGTACATATTTTTCAGGAGAGAGCTTCCTGGCATCAGATGTACAGTATATTTACAAATTCAGTTTTTAAGATACTGTGATACTGAGTAAAAACAGTTTTCCATAAGATATAAAGTTACACTAATAATTACTTTCCAAGTGTACCTGAGAAACTAAGCAAGAACTTTATCAAACAAGAGAAAATAACAACAATGAAGTAGTCAGCAGTTTGAGAATAAGTCCCACAGATGAACATGAAATGTTGAAAGTAAGTAATAGTCTGAAATCAAAAATGTCTGCAGGAATGGATGAAGTGCCAGTGTCACAAAAAAAAGTAGCCTCACAGAGTTTAAAACCACTGATAGATATTGCCAGTTTCTCATTCAGTGAAGGTGTGTTCCCCTAGAGGCTGAAAATCTTTCAGGTTAGACGACTATTCAAACATGGAGATGCATGTAAGGTAGGAAACTACAGACCTATATCCTACCTTCAATCTTCTTCAAGAATATTTGAAAAACTGATAAAACTCCAACTCATAAGCTACCTTGACACCTTCAGTATTCTGAATTATTGCCAGCATATCTTTCAAACAGGTTACAACACAGAAACAGCTATGCAGGCTATACAGAAGAGTATGTTATGAATTTACACAATAGCAAAAGTGTGGCGGGAATCAACCTAGAGCTTTCCAAGGCCTTTGATGCAGTAAACCATCAAATTATACTTGACAAACTGGAGGCAATAGGCATTGGAGGAATTGGGAGGAAATTGTTTGAATCCTGTCTCCAAGATAGAACTTAAGTAGTGGAACTCACCTTAAAATAAGTAAAAATAAAGCATCACATGCTAAGAAAGTGGAATAAGGTGTCCTGCAGGTTAGAGTTCTTGGCCCACTATTTTTCTTGATCTATATAATGACATTAAATTCCCAAACAGTTCATCCAAAATTATGTTATTTGGAGATGACACAAACAAAATTATAAGTGATGACAGAAAATCTTTATTCACTACAACTGAAAAAGTTCTGAATCGTGTGCAACAGTGGTTTAATGCTAATAAGTTAGCACTTAATTTAAACAAAAAAAATTGCATGCCAGTATAGTAAAGTAAATGAAAAGGATGACCATTTATTATTGGGTGACCAGGAACACAGAAAGTACAGTCTACAAAAATTTTGGGCATGTATACTGATCATGACTTGAGCTGGAAAGACCATGTCATATGCATATCCTCAAAACTCAGTTCTGCTCGTTTTGCACTAAGAATAATTCCTCTTGTAGCACAGATTTTGCAAGATAGTGCATTTTTCTTATATCTGCTCTATTGTATCTTACGGAATAATGTTCTGGGATGTAAAAAAATCTCATTTGAGAAACATTTTTAAATTACAGAAAAGAGCCATTAGAATTATTACACACAGCTCTCCACAAACACACTGCAGGCCCTCATTCACGCAGTTAAAAACACATACAGCACCATATTTGTATGTATTCAAAAGAGTACTATGCACAAGAACACACTTGAGTAGTTTACATATAAATTCAGATTTCCAAAATGATGATATATGTACCAGTAAGAATCTGCAGTAGAAACAGCAATAAAAACAAAAAACTCAAAAACATTTGAGTTTTTATGGAATAAAGCTGTATATTGCTCTGCCAATTTGCATCAAGGGAATCGTAGAGGAGGGACAATTTAAGTCTGAAATTAGAAAGTTAAGTGTTAAATAAATGTCTTTATAACATGGAGGGATATTTTGTATCCCTAAATCACCAACAAACACTTGTATTTTCTTCATTATCAGTACAATCATGCTGTTCTCATTGTAAATTTTATATTTCGTTTGTTTACTCTTTTGACTGTAAATGATGTGATAAATGTGTGTTCTTGAAGTGTACTATATGTATGTCGAATCCTTATTTACTTGTTCAGAGAGGATGTTTAACTCCACTGCATTAGTTCATTGTGTCATTTTTAAAACATTGTAAAATAATAATTTTATATTTTGTTGTATTAATTTGAAGAATTGTGACAGTTCCCATATCACACAAGTGTTGCAAAGTATGCTAATAAACTAAACTGAAAACTAAAAAAATTACATAAAGCTCCAAATCGGTCAAAGCTGTCTGTAAAAAATATTCTAAGTGACTCACAATATGGCTCCAAGTCCAGCCTGTCAACAGTAGAAGCAGTTGACAGTATTGTTTCACTTACACTACCGTCATTAGAATCTAGAGAATTTTTTAATGCTATGCTTGCGGATCTCAGTAAGGCATTTGACTCTATCAGTCATAGAATTCCATTAGAAACACTACTGTTACATTTTTAGAGGCTCAGAACTCTATCTGATCAGATCCTTCCTGGGTGACAGTAAACAAATTATGCAGTTCAATAATTTGAAGTTAAATGTCTTGAATATAAAGCAGGGAGTGCCACAAGGTACTGTGTTTGGACATTTACTCTTTATAATACATGTAAATCACTTGCCTTGTATTATGTTGTGTAAATCCCTACCCTAGCACTTTTGTTACAGCTCGAAAAGATTAGGAAGCCACAAAGATCAGATTGATATCAGTCGCTAGATTTAAGAAAGCTCAGGATAATTGCAGACACATGGGGGTTAAAATATTTAACTTGTTGCAGGCACATACTGTGTCACTGAGAATGTTTAGAAACACCACACTGAAATGGCTTAGAGAAAAAGCATTTTGCACAATCAAAGGGCTCAAAATATGCCTTAAAGATGATCTTAAGTACTAATTATAATTTCACTTACAATAAAGGAGATATAATTTCACTTAGACTAAACTTATATATTATGTTGAGTATATCATGCGTAGTATGATGGACAATTTTGTATCTTGACAGACAATAAGGATCTAAAATATTTGTTACACTACATATGTTATTTATGTAGGTGTGTGTGTGTGTGTACACAAAAGACTTTTTTTTACTGCTTAAAAATGCATAATAAATAAAAAAAGTATTAGTTAGTAATTTACATACCCTGTAGATAATTTAAAATCTTGTATCAGAATGGCGTGAAATGAGTGAGTTTATAGGATACTTATACATGATTATTGTTAACATTAATCAACACATTATTTTTTAGTCCTACTCATGCAACTACACTTTGAAAGAAGGCTTTTTTCAGGCTGTCAGTTTTTACATCTACATGTACATGATTACTCATCAATTCAAAATCAAGTGCCTAACACTTAACACATCTATACCAGTGGTCATATAATGTCGAGAGAGGTAGATTTTGTCAGCTGGGCTTGATGACTGTGACTCATGAATGGAGATAATTAGTACATTAATTTTACTATTTAGTGCTCGAATATTTTGATGCCGTAAAGATAGCTGATATTCCCCACTGACTGAGTTGAAATTGGGTGGTAATAAAATTTCTGCTGACTGCTAAAAGTTTTGAAACAACAGCTGTTTGTGCTGATGCAATATGCCAGAATTACACTGATCAGCCAGAACATTATGACCATTGACCTACCATCGACATGAACCCATCCAGGTGAAGGCAGCATCATCTGATGAATGAATGCTAGTCAGAAATATGCACGGTGCATGTAGTGTCCGTGATTGTGCTGTCTATGTGTAGAATGGGGAAGGTGTGCGTTCTTCCAGAGATTGTCCGAGGGCAGATTGTTTTGGGCCAGAGGCTTGGCATGAGCATTTCAAAAACTGAAGGACTTGTCAGGTGTTTGAGGAGTGCTGTGGTGAGTGTCTTCAATGTGTGGTGAAACCACAACCAGACTTGTGGGTTTGGGTAACTACTCCTCATTACAGATGTCAGAAGTCATAGGCTGGAGAGACTGGTCAAACAGGACAGGCAGTGAATTGTGGCAGCATTAACATCATACTTTAATGCTGTGCAGAGTACAAGTGTGTTTGAACACACAGTGCACCAAACACTCCTAATGATGGGCCTCTGCAGCCAATGACCCATGCATGTGCCATTGTTAATCACAACATTGGTAACTATGACTGCAATGGGCACATGACCATTGGTACTAAACATTGGAATAGTGACAGATTGTTGCATGGTCAGATGAATCCCAATACCTACTTCATCATGCTGATGGGAGGGTGTGAATTTGTAATCTTTTAGGGGAATAGCTCCTTGACACCTATACTATGGTACAGAGACAATCTGACGGCAGATCCATTGTGCTCTGGGGAACAATCATGTGGGCATCCATGGGTCTAGCAGAGCTTGTACAAGGCACCATGATGCCCAAGGAGTATCACACACTGGTTGCAGCCCATGTAGACCCCTTCATGACAGCCATGTTTCCCAACAGTAGTGGCATTTTTCGACACAATAACGTGCCATTTCACAAGGCCAGGAATGTGATGTAGTGGTTCAAGGAACACAGGGACGAGTTCCAGTTAATGTGCTGCCTCCCAGCTCACCAGATCTGGACCCAGTCAAACACATCTGGGATGTGATTGAACGTAGCATCAGAGCTCATTGCCACCCCCCCCCCCCCTCCAGGAATTTGCAGGATTTAGGTGACTTGTGCCTGCAGATGTGGTGCCAGCTCCTTCCAGCGATCTATGAAGGCCTCACTGCTTCCATACCATGACATGTTGCTGCTGTTGTACATACCAAAAGTGGACGTACCAGATTTTTGTTAGGTGGTCATAATGTTCTGACTGATCAGTGTATGTTGTTTGGTTTCTTTCTCAATCTGAAGCTTTGTTTCAATCTTAACCTCTCTTAAAACTTGGTTTCTTGCTTGCCCTGTAGCCACTGACATTTTATCACTCATTTAGTATACCAAGAAGGGTAGGCAGTTAGGTGTACATATTGATGGAAACATAAAGTGGGAAAACCACATAGTACACCTGCTGAAATGTTTAGTTCAGCTACCTTTGCCATAAAAATAATTGCAAAATTTGGTGATACACAATTTATTAAGTTAACATATTTTTATTCAATGGTGTCTTATGGGGTAATATTCTGGGGTAGCCCCTCACTTAGGCAAAAAGTGTTCATTGCACACAAGACATTAATTAGAATTATGTATAGGGTTTACAAACATACATCTTCCAGGTGTCTGTTCCAGCAGCTAGGAATATTACCCACAGCCTCCCAGCATATTTATTCACCTACAAAAATTTTTATCAACGGTCCATCTGTGTTTGAGAGTAACAAGATATCCACAAGTGCAACATTAAAAGGAAAATGATCTGCATTACCCTTTAAGGAATATAACTGTGGTGAAGAAGGAGGTGAAATATGCAGCTTAAAAAATCCTCAGCAGTCTACCAATAGCAATAAAATGTATGGTGTAGGAGATTTTTTTTTCATGCAAATGCAGATTAAAGATGTTTCTCACATTTCTTGAATAGAAATAATCAGTCATTTACACAGAAAAAACATGTCAATTGGCAGCATACAGTGACATTTATAATTTTTCATGTTTTTCTAAATGTGTGAGTAGCAGGGCAGTGATGATTCAGGCAAGAAAATTGAGGACATTGTGGGAGTAGTTGATTCCATTTCAAATATGTACATGTTTTGTAAGTGATTAACATTTTATATACATATTAAATACATTCTGCATAGGGCAAAATACCTTGTCAACACAACTAAATGTGATATATATACCACAGGTGAATTATTATTTTAATATTTGCATTCAACCTTGGTAGGCTCTGTCTATCAAGGTCACCACATCAGCTGCTTTTGGAAAGCTGTGGCTCTTGTGGTCCTGCATCACATCACAAATTTGACCCGCACAGTTCAACTCCCTAACCTGAAAGGAATTAGAAAACCCAGGAGCTCCTCTAACCAGAAGGTATCTACAGTTTACCTACATGCTAGACTGTGTGAATACCACCTCGTTTCCTGAAGAATCTGGAACAGGCATGCATAATCTCACATGTGATGTGTCATGCAGTAAATTTTGTCACTGAGTTACAGTTCTGATGGGTCGCTCACTGCTGTAGACCGATTGTCTTGTGTGTAAGCAGGCTTGAGATGCTCATCAGATACAGTATCCCATTTACCACGCTTATCAATCACAAATGTTTTATCACTGTGGTCTATTACCTTAAAGGAGCCAGTATATTGTGATATTGTGGAGAGAGTAGTGATTTAACAGTGTCATCTCTCAGTCACACAAAATCATACCTGACTAAATCTCCATGGAAGAAAATGTGTCTGTCACAATGTCAGCCTGGATTCTTTGACAAGAGATGTTGCATGTGCTAGAGCAGTTTATGCAAGAATGCATTGGACTGCCCAATCAATAGCTCATGGTCAGGTGTGGAGGAGAAAATTCACTTAGGACTAATAACTGCTCGCCATAGATTTGCTGAACAGCCAAGCAACTGAATTCCCCTTTCAGGAAAATATGTAGCCCTAATAGTACTAAAGGCAGTACGTCCAATGAGACTTCCATACAGCAAGCCAATACCACCTCCAATGTGCAGTACATACGCTCTGCTATCCTGTTACTGGCAGGATGACAACTTGTGGTTTGAATATATTTGCAACTGCACATTCTCAGAGCTCTCTGAACAGTAGGCTCTCAAATTGCTACTCCTGTCTGTGGTAATGGCCTGGGTGAAAGAGACTGACACCTTTTGTACCTCTCTGCCATAGTCAGCAAAATTGAAATCCATTGGTCTGGGTGGTGCGACCTTACCCATCTTGTCGTGTTCTGTGACCTTCTATAAACTATTCTGCACGCACCCATTGCACTGCCTAAACACTTGGTCCTATATGAGCAGCAATTTCCCAGATGGATGCATCACATTCTCTCATGCCAATAATGCGCCCTCTTTCAAACACACTGATTTGATGGTACAGTTCGTGCATACATCTGTGAGGCATCCTGCACATCCGCTCAAGTCACATTGATCCATTACCTTCGGTTTATAATTACAAAGAGATGCGCAAGCACATTCTACCAGTGGATGGTGTTGCGCCATGATATCGGTGTTGGCCTCGAACCCACGGACCAATGTGTTTCAAATGGTAATCATTTCTGCAGAACATACTAATGTATAAGTCTTGTGAATATGTACGTCCCACCTCGTTCAAGGTGTACTGTTTTTTTCTGACCATGAATATACCTCAGCAAAATGTAGCAAGTGTCACCTATAATAGTTCAAAATTCCAAGAAATCATCTATGGCCTTTAAATGTTGGAGTCAAGAGGCATCTGCACATTATTGTTGACCTTCTCAGGAAGAGGTGAAATGCCCATGAGAAAGGCTGCACAGTCTAGAAACTGTACCTCCTCCCAAGCAAGGACACAATTTTTCAAATTGACCATGACTCCATAGCACTCCAGCCTATATGTAAATGCCTGAAGTGCTCCTGTTTGGTTTTAGAAAATACCAAGATATTGTCCATGTAGCACTTCAAGCTTAAAACACTGTCAAGTCTGGGCAGCATTTCTTAGTCCGGAAGGCCTTGTGTTATGATCGAAGAGCCCAAAGAGGATTGTCACTGCAGTTTTATGCTCATCGTTTTGAGGTATGGGGATTTGTGAGAAAGCCCTTGCACAATCTATTATGCTAAAAAAACACAAGTGTCCGCCACACTGTTGTTACATTTGGCAACATGGGAACCAGGTATCTGCCTGGAATGGTGCAAGCATTTAAGCCCCTATAATTGCCACACATTCTTCATGAGCTATCCTTATTCTGTACCATCTGTGAGATTGTGTCACATATCCATTAGAAACCACCTTCTCAAACTCAAATTGTGCAGCATGTAACTTATTGGGATTAACCACCGAGGTCTGGCAGTGTCCAGTTGCCCTGGTGCTGTTAAGATATGGTGATGAGTTGTATGGCTTCTTTTGCTCTTCGCTAATAACTGGGTCCATTAGCACTGGGAAATATTGCAGCAGCTGTTGGCCAAGGTCATCACCCACATTTTCCATGATGTTGGGGGCAGTAGTATGGGTAGCCACATGGTTCCGGTCTCCTGAAGTAGCAGTGAAGTGGAAGTGTCGTAACAGCTCAAGTGTTATGTTCAACTCGTTATGCTTAGACACTTCCCTCTTCAGTTCAGAACTGCTATCTTGTAATATGTTATGATGAATTACTCCTCAGCACATAACACATTAACTTCACATATCTTTGCATTAAGTACCTTCCAGGTCTCTCAGCTCTGAAGCTTCCATGAGTTCACACAATGTAGAATGTGCAATCTTCTCACATAAAGCTGATGTGTGTTTTCTACATTTAGGCAATTGCAACACTGAGACTTCTACACCAGGCATGGAAGACACAGACAGCCCAAAAGTTTTCACAAGATGCTCACCAGCAGTATCGTGCAATGCATGGCCTAATGTGGTAGAGAAGAGAGGAGAGAGACACATTTTGATCAAGCAACTGTTTAATAGGCCCAGCATCAAAGAAATTTAAACTAGAAAAGTGTATTAATCCCTGATTTATCCAGTGTTAAAGGTTATAAGTGTTGAGCTTGTAACTATAAAATCAGTAGATGGGGAATTTATTGACTGAATACCTATGTATTTTGTGACTCCTGCAGGCCTGAATATGATTCAAGCTGAATTTAAGGCATATAGAAAGTAATTATTGACTAAATGTTTCAGAATAAAGATGATGTGACTTACCAAACGAAAGCGCTGGCAGGTCAATAGACACACAAACAAACACAAACATACACACAAAATTCAAGCTTTCGCAACCAACGGTTGTTTCATCAGGAAAGAGGGAAGGAGAGGGAAAGACGAAAGGATGTGGGTTTTAAGGGAGAGGGTAAGGAGTCATTCCAATCCCGGGAGTGGAAAGACTTACCTTAGGGGGAAAAAAGGACAGGTATACACTCACACACACACCCATATCCAACCGCACATACACAGACACAAGTAGACGTCAAATGTCTACTTGTGTCTGTGTATGTGCGGTTGGATATGGGTGTGTGTGCGAGTGTATACCTGTCCTTTTCCCCCCCTAAGGTACGTCTTTCCGCCCCCCCCCTCCCCCCCCCCCCACACACACACACACTGAGAAATGAATGAATGTATTGAATTGCTAATCCCATACTACCATAGTACTCAAAGCTTATTTATAAGTGTTCTGTGGTTTACCATGTCAACAGTTTTAGTTAAATCTAAAAATACACCTGCTGTTTTTCATCAATGGCTTTTAAAACAGTGGTTATATGTTCGTCGATTACCATCTTACTTGATTTCTTACTTTGCAAACCATACTGAGGACGGGCTAATAATCCATTTTTGTTTATAAACTGTATTAACTTAATGTACATTATTTTCCTAATACTTTTGAAAAACAAGCTGTTAAAGTAATGGGGCGACAGTTTATCACTTTATGTTTGCCAGTAACTTTGCGAATTGGAATCATTTTGGATGTTGTTAGCTGATCAGGAAAGATGCCTGTCTGTAATGAGAAGTTGCATAATAAGTGACGGGGGTCAGTAATATTTGGCAGGAAGAACCGCAAGTTTCTGCTGGGTATGCCATCAACTCCTGCTAGCTTGACTGTATCTTCCCTGCTTACATGATCCACAAACACTGATAATTTACAGCTGTTGATCTTGTTTTCTGTTGGCCACTCGATAACCACACAGTATGTGTTAGTAACTACCTGAGCACGATGGAATACTGACGAGTGCAATTAGCATATTCAACAAAATGGTGAAATATATTAACATAAGCTACTTTGACATTAAATTGTGTGGTTGAACTGCTAGTAAGTAAGGCAGAAGACTTCAATATATTCGATACAAGGCATGGCACTGCTTGTAAATACACACACTTCCATTCTGAGATGTATAAGTAAATACGATATCGTAAAATATTCTGAAAAAAGTGGTGGTAAATATTGTGTGGTATATCCCCATATCCCACGTTAATCAAATAACAGACTAAAACCAATATATAGGTACTAAGTACACATTATTGGTGTGTGTGATGTCTTATAAGGTTGACCGCGGTATCTCCGTAAGTAACGATGGAGAAACCCAAATAAAATAACCACAGACTTTCAAACTTTTGCAGATCACATGGCATTAATTACTGACTCACTAGATAGTGCCCAAGAACAAATCACAGAACTACAGACAGAAGCAGGCAAAATAGGGCTAAAGTATCATATGAAAAAATACACTTCATGAAAAACATCAATGATACCATTCCACATCTTAATTCATCACAACACAACATCTAAAACAAACTTCTTTAAATACCAGTATCTAGGAGAACTGATAACAAGCAGTACAAAAGGAAAGATACCATGGAAAGCAGAGTATCGTATATAAAATAGTAAGGGCATTCCAAATGACAAAAAATATATATAACTATAAATAGCTCTATTTGAAAGTGGAAATGCTAATTGATGTGATGAGGAAAAGAAGATTACAATTTTATGGGCACATATACCGAATGGATACTAAGAGACCAACGAAGCAGGTCTTCAACTTACTAACCAGCTACAAATCCAAACCTACACTGTTCACTGAAATTGACAATGATATGAAATACACTGGACTTAGAATGAACGTAATAGATAACAGAATACTTCTTAGGGAAGCAATAATAGATAACAGAATACTTCTTAGGGAAGCAACCCAAAAGGCAGAATCTCATGGGAAAAAAGATGAGGTCTGCAATTGGAAGAAAGTGGACTCAGGAAGAAATGGAATAACAATCTGGAAGGATGAAGGAAGTCTGGAAGTAACGAAAATTAACACAAAGAAGCTGTCGACATTGATTTCCTTGAAGAATCTGCTTGAAAGTCCCAATTAGTAAATTTAATGATGTCATTCAACTTAAATATGAAAGTTATATGTCCTACGAGATTAAACAGCTGTCTTGATCAGGTTGCTACTAACACTGATTGCACAGTAAAAATTATAAATGTTGGTTTTTCAGATCACAGTGCACTAACAATATATTTTAATCCACCATTCAATGTACTCCCATCAGGAGAAACAGTTATTAAATGTAGAAGTTATAGTGATAGCAACATAAACAACTTTGTACTTAGCTTAGAGAAAGAAGACTGGCAAAGTGTATTTACTTCCTCAACAACAAATGAAAAATATGACAATTTTCTGCAGATATTTGAATATTACTTTAATTGCCATTTCCCAGAGAAAACAAAGACTATCACTAACAAAAAACAGAATGCTTGGGTCACAAAAGGTATTAAAACTTTATCAGAAAAGATGAGGCTGCTGCAGAGACTTAGCAAACTCGACAGTGGCAAATCCAAAGAGTTCAAGGTATACTATAAAAATTACAAAAACACATACAGGAGATTTATAAAATGTGCTAAAAAAGCTCATAATGATAAAACAATTAGGTGCTCTTCCAACAAATGTTGGAAGAGCACCTAATAACATTATGAGCTTTTTTAGTGCATCTGGGGTATAATAAATGAACAGACTGGTAGAAAGTTAAGGATAGAGGATAAAATCACACTAAATATAGAAGGACAAAAGACTGAAAATGCACATAAAATTGCCAATAAATTCAACTGCTATTTTTCAGAAAGTTTCACAAATCTCCTAACCAACTCTTTACATACTGTTCACTCTCCTCTGACAAATCTCCTGACTAACTCTCCAAACACTGCACAGTCTTGTCTCAAAAATAATACTCCTCTGAACTCCTTTCTCCTATCTCCTACAACACCACATGAAATTGAAGATATTATTAAAAAAAGAGTCAAAAAGATTTATTCTGCAGGGCATGATTTGATACCCTGCTTCTTACTTCATAAGTGTTCAAATTACATCAGCGGACCCCTGTCAAATATCATAAATACCTCATTTCTAGAGGGAACATTTCCAGACCAGCTAAAACTTGCTAAAATTATACCTCTCTACAAGAAGGGAGAGAAAACGGACGTGACAAACAATAGGCCAGTTGCTATACTATATGCCTTGTCAAAAATATTTGACTACTGTATGTTAACTAGATTAGAAATATGTTTAAATTCTAACAACATAATCACATCTTCCCAACACGGATTTTGGAAAAATAGGTCCACCACACATGTTCTGTATGCATTTCTAGAAAAGTGCTCAAGTTTCGTTGACCATAAACAACCTGCTGTCTGTATATTTCTTGATAAGTCCAAGGCCTTTGATATGGTCGACCACAAGCTGCTGCTTATGAAACTCCATAAGACCATAAGTATGGGATTAGAGGTGTAGTCCACAATTGGCTCAATAGCTACCTTAGTCAAAGAAAGCAAAATGTAGAAATAAGAAAATCATAGACATTCAGGCACTGCAGGTCAGATATACTACATACAACAAATGGCGTCTCTCAGGGATCTGTCCCTGCCCTGTTCTTTTCATATTGTTCATAAGTGATCTCCCAGAACACATACCAAATGCCAGTTCCTTTCTGTATGCGGACGACACAAATATCCTGATAACCAGTAGAGGTGACACACTGCAAGATGCAGTTAATGAAACTACTTGTCATTTACAATCGTGGTTTGAAGCAAATAGACTACTCATAAATACTCAAAAAACTGTAAGTATGAACTTTCATACTAGACAAAATAAAACCCCCTTCAATGCAGTTATAGTTATCGGCAATTATGACATTATGAACAGGCAGGTCACCAAATTTCTTGGACTTACCATCAGTAACACACTAAGTTGGAAACCACATATTGAGTCATTGTCACAAAAGCTTAGTAAAACCTGCTATCTATTACGATCATTAAAAGACACAGCCATTGTAGATACCTTGAAGCTGGTGTACCATGCCCTGTATGAGTCTGTCTTGATCTATGGCCTAATCTTCTGGGGAAAGAGCTCTGAGTCTCTCACAGTTTTCAAGTTACAAAAACAGGTAGTAAGAATAATGAAATGTAAAAAAAGAACTGAACACTGTAAACCACTATTTCAACAGCCAAAAATCCTGCCACTGCCATGCCCTTATATATTGGAACTAGCTTGTTTTACAGTACAGCACTTGGATGCCCTCGACAGAAATGCAGACCGCCACACGCATGACACCAGAAACAAAACACAGTTACAAATTATAGCCCACAACACAAAATTATATGCGAATGGGGTTAAATGTATGGGCATTAAAATATACAACCACCTCCCAACAGACATAAAAACAAGCAAAAACCCAGAAATAATGAGAATTAAATTAAGGAAATTGCTACTAAATCACTGTTTCTATTCCGTACATGAATTTCTTGAAACAAAATTTTAATTACTTGCAATAAGCTGTTTATTCAGTTGTAGATGTTTCTACTTAGTAAAATAATTTAATTATTGTATCTTATCTATATTCTGTCTGTATCTCATATATGTATTCTGCTATGTGAACTAAGTACCACAATATTTTAATTACCGGTACTTGTAATAAGCTGTATATTCACTTGTAGATATTTCTACTCCGTAAGATAATTTAATTATTGTTTGTCACTCATATTCTGTCTGTATCTCATATGTATTCTGCTATGTGAAGTATGCACCACCGTCATCTCTTCATCACACACCACCTTTTTTATATTGTGTCTATGTATCCTATATGTATTCCGCTATATGAGTTACGGACCACTAATGTCATCTCTCGTCGTGTACCATCTTAACATAATTTTTCAAATTGACTTGTCCTATATCATGATGTGCTTTGCTGTACAAATTGTATGATCTACAGGACCAATAAAAAATCAATCAAATCAAATCAGTCCATTTATCGTATCCTCAAGGAGGGCTATTCGTGCATATAAATAAATAATAAAAAGGCAAACAGAAAAATTTGCTGGACGTGTTCAGTGATTCTTGTCTTTGCGTTTCATCTGGACGGACATTTATTTAAAAGATGTAAATATCCTGAAATCCGATGAGCTCCGCGAAAATATATTTGTACCACAGACGTACATTACGTCTGCTAGTCAGTGATCTCTATACTATGGAGATCCAGATCACTGCTGCTAGTGTCAGAGATAGAGGATACTCGTGCTGCCATCTCGTGCAGACGTTACGAAACACGTAGTAACGAGTGCTTGCTGAGATGTTTTACGTGTCATTGTAAAATTTTATTAAACTACTGAAGTACCACACTATGTCTGTAGAAAAATTAAGACAAAAAATAAATTATTTATGCCAGGAACTGCTACCGTTACGCCCACAGGAATAAAAGAGCAATAAATTTCATTGCATTGGTTCCACACTCGTTTGTCTCGGCATTCTTTCTCCTTTAAATCTCCGACTCTGTACCTCACGCTCTTTGAGAGAGAGAAATTTAAATAGAGAATGATAATTACAATACAATTCCGCGTTGTCTTTGTTGTTATGCGTAATGATAAATGGTTGTTAACCCCGTTTAACTCCGCCTGCAGCTTCTGTACAGTGAGTTGAGTATATTTGCGGAAGCTGTTGCCGGTCCCAAGCCCGGATAAAGGAGGAGGGTTGGCCATTAAAGAAAGCTGTAAAAGGGATGACTCAAGTTGTTTAGGGACTGATTTTGCGAGGGGAAGGTTGTAAGCAGTCATTGCCGCAACCATGGCTGCAGTATAATTATAAAATTTAGAATTTAATAAGCAGCCAGCCACAATTATGGTTCAAAAAAGTTTATTGAAATCAAACCATCACCGATTTCGGATTTATTACAAATCCGTGTAAGATGGCGCCTACAGATTTTCTTACTTTCCTGCTAGGGCCTCGTTTCGCAGTGTACATTTTCTGCACTAAAATTAAAAGTTCTTCATTCGAAATCCGATTAACTGGGAAGAGAATTTTTTTCATTATAAGCTACATATAAACAAATGGAATGATATTAAGTTAAATAAAGCATGCAATGTGCCAAAAACTTACGCACACCAAGTATGTTTTCGATATATTTCATGTTTTATTTTACTTTACGGTCATGTCTTGTGTGTTCCTATTACGGTTAAAAAGAAAAAAAATCTGTTGAAAGTTCACAAATACAAAACGTTTTGTTTATAGTGGTGCGCAATAACGATTGCAGAACGAAGCGATAGCAGAAAAGCAATAAAATCTTTCACAGACATCGTAATATGGAATTGTGACAAATCCAAACTGGCATTGATGTGCTTTAAATAACATTCTTTAAATTATGCGTGTGGCTGGTATCTGTTTTAAATAATAAACCGTATAATTAACAGAGGCATCCTCTAAGACTTGGTACCATAATGAGATCGTTTACATTTGATTATCCCACCCATCTTCAACTTAGGAGTATGGTGGAAACCTTCGCAAATAAAGCATCTACACAGCCCCACAGCGGTGATAGCTACATGGAAATCGCGAATCAACTTGTGTGGTTTCCTTTTGTTTCTTTAAATACGACTGATATGTCATCAACAGTTGTTTCTAGTGAATGTAGTAAGGAATTTTGCGTCTTTCAGAATAATCCACTCAAGAAATTGACGTTGAATACTACTATAAATTCCGGGGTTTTTCATCTGCATGTTACGTAGGTTAAATGGAGAAAGTTAACAATATGTATTTCTACAGATTTCCAAGACAAACTAAAGAGTTGCATCTGATGTGGAGTAGTCCTTGTAAGCTGTGAAGGCGGAGGGAGTTTTGGCTAGTGGAGTTTCAAAAGCAGACTTAAGACTCAGATAATCGAAAAAGTCCAAGATTCATAGGAATGCTTTAACAGGGCTACCAGAACTTAAAACAAAGCTACATCATGGGAAAAATGAATGAAAACCGCTTAAAGCTTTGTACGATAGCAGCAACAAGAGCTAGGTAATGGACATATGAAGACAAGGTATTTGCTCTGTCCTTATACAAGCAAAACCCTTGCCCATACAGGTATTTGTTAGTTCATTTTTGCCTTCCTTCTGTGACTCATATGAAACCTCTGTTGTGTGTTGCACCTTCCAAGCCAGGATTGAGTCCTGCAGTGATGAATGTAATAAAAGCAGAAGCCAAGGCAGTGCACAACAATGATAAATATTTTGCTTTGTTCCTTGATGAAGTGTCTTTGGAGACAATTTTTTATTATGATGTGAATAAGCAGCAAATCAGTGGGTTTCACGATATAAGAAGGGCAAATATATGTGCAGACCATGATGTGTTGGTAGTCTGGTCAGAGGCATATGCAAAATTTGGAGGCAGGTAGCCGAATATCTCTTCACTCAGAGCTCAGTTCTAGGTACTACTTTAAAAGTTCTTATTATCTATGTTATAAGCAACTGCAAATAGAGCTGATGGCAGTTCATACAATTTGTCATCAGAGTGCAGCCAACCGGGGAGCACTGAAGGGACTATGCAGTCAGTAAACAAGTGAATCCAGTCCATTTCATTTTTTACCTATTGCAGTCATTTATGATGTCCCACACCTATTAAAGTATACTAGAAATACTCAACTAGAAATAAAATTCAGTTTGGGTTTAAAAAGGAGGCCAGTTTTGAATTTATTCAGAGGACTTTTCTTCTGCATCAGGACAAAATGTTTAAGACTTGCCAAAATTGCAGAGGAATCATTTTGACTTTAAGGATTCTTTTACTAAAATGTAAGTTACGACACATGCAGCCCAGCTTAGTTAGAATTGCTGTTGTTATTGAGACCTATGTAGCATTTAATATTTTACCTGCAGATGTTAATATACACTGCACAATTTGTTGAAAAGATAGATTGCCTGTTCAATTCACTAGACAGCTCCCATTATTATCCACAAGGTATTAAATTTTGTAAGCGTGCCCTCTCTCCAGGGGCACCACATACTGAAATGTGGTACAGTGTATTAAAGGAATTGGATAAATAGAAAGTGTTGCAGTTAGGAACAGGGAGAGGCAAGACAAAATGTCCAGTTTCATAAGTGGGTGGCAAACTACAATAATCACTGATGTTCATTTAGTGCAGATTTTTTTTAATGGCTTCAATTTTTTAAGTATGAGGACCTTTACTCAAGACCCACTGGAGAATGTTTTCTGTAGTATGAGGCAACACGGTGTTTCAAACACCATCCCAACCTGCCTTCAGTCCGTAGCAACACTGAAAACAGTTACTTATCCTTACCTATAAATTCATTACATAATTGTGAATATGTTAGTTGTATGCCATTATGCAATTTAAGGCAATTACATGACAGCTTTCTTGACTCCAGAAAAGATGTTTTCATAACTGATGAAAATGTTTTATATAGTGTCCTTGCTGATAATGCAGCAGTGGTGTCAGTGATGGTGAAGAGGCTGATGTAAGCAATGACAGACAAGCATTAACGTATGTAGCTGATTACATTTTGCAAAACATGGGAGGAATACCTGAAATCAACTGTGATGACTGTAAAACAACTGTTTTCATCAACAATCACAGAGGATCACATATTTAAAAATTTCTGGGCATCTGATACCTTCAACATAAAATTATTGTATGGAAGTGGCAGCCCGATATCCTTTTTAACAGATGTCCACAGTCACTTGTATGCATTTTTAGTGGACAACCAGAAAAATTGGAATACAAATTCTATTCACTGTCTTGATTTCCAGAAGGGATAACAATTTGTAAAGCGCACTTTTCTGAACAGTATATATTAAGTAAATTTGCACCAATTTTGATTTACATGTATCTCAAAAATTGAAAACAGACTATCTGTACTAAAAGAATAAATGTGGTTAAGGAGAAATTGAAGAACAAGTTTAAAGCTGTTTGACAGTTCAGAGATCAATTTTGCTGTGTACTTCGAAAACAAAAAATGTAGAAGTCAATGTTTGTCTTTATTAATTGCTGTTATCCCCATTTACTATCTGTGATACTTCTCTCTCAATCTTGATGTTGTATCTGCTATTGTGTTGAAGCATTTACTCTCCTTTTATGTAGGAACATTTTAGAGGAAGTCAGTGATTAAATAATGCAAGTTACCTGAAATAGGCCTACAGTTGTGAAAAATATTTGATAACACGTAGGTCTACATGCTTTGCCCACTTCTACTGGAAAGCTATAATAATCCTTGTGATTTTCCAGATGCAGTTCCCTCCGTGTCTAAGTATCTACATTACCTGGGAGAGAACATCCTGTAGACGTAGATTCTAGGGAATGCCTGAGTAGGCATACTCTGTTTAAAACAGCGATAACTTGAAGCATAAGTATTCAAAGTGATTGTGAGTATCCGAACTCGAGTTGCCAATGTGATCTGAGAGAGATTATGGATAATGTTTTGTGTTACTTGTTCTGGTAATGAAAATTCTATTTGTCTTGTGAAACACATACAATCCCACAAAATCTTATGCCTTGTAGTAATTAGTAATGATTTCCTTATATGTGGTTGTAGATGTAGTAGATGCATTAAGACTGATTACATCCAGTCAGATATATATCTAGATGTGTTGAGGTTGATTAGGTGCAAGGAAGAGAGTGGGATTTACAGATATTCCAGTTAAAAATTTGACAATTTGTATATTATGTTAGCTGAAGTGTAGGCCTAATACTTGAGGATATATTTAAAAAGTTTAGCTGTACAATTGGTTGTAATATTGAAGAAAATATCTTTCTTGGAAGTACTTTAGTGCAATAAATTTCATTGCAACTGCAGGTAAATAAGTTTGGGTAAAACTTCTTGCAGGTAAGACTGGCGCACTGAACTGCTGCAGAAACAGTGCGATGTATAGATGTCAGATGATAATCTTGTGTTCATCATCAAAATGAAAGTTGTAACACACTCAGGAAATGAGCACAGGAGAGCAGATGTAGGAATCAAGTGTCACTGCACTCGGTGAGGTTGTAATGGAGTTGGTTTGCGGTAGGATGAAACCCAGTGCTGGTCCATGGGCCTACTGTTCTCAAAAAGTACGTTGCGGCTGCTGAGCTTAACTCTAAATCTGAAGAACAGAAAGTGTCACATGCCTTCACATCAAGAGACAGTGTAAGAAGGTACAAATGTAATCCAGGACATTAGCGCAAAATGTGATCACGAACTTTACGCCATCACCTCTCATCCCTTTGTCACCCAAATACTGGCATTGAAAATTTTCCACCACCAGGATGACTTGCATCCAAGCTGAGAGCCACCACACAGAACTTTGTTAGCAACCTTGGTTATGAAGATGGGGCCATCTCACCACAATCATAGAAATTTCAAAGCAATAGGCCTACTGCTGTGTTAACATTGCCAAGTTCTGTAAACATTCTCCTGTTTGTTTTTACCCCAAATGTCATATAAGAGTGGGATCCAACACATTCTCTACATCATTTGTCCACTAAATTCAAATGGTCGGTGGAGGAAAGATGTTTGTTTATGTTCATCCATAAATAAACATTTATTTGCACTCAATGTCATCAAGATTAAAGCTGATAACTGAAGATCTAGCTGAAGCCTCTTCAAGCTTCTTATACTTAAATGCCAATACACATATTCCCTAACGGTATTTGTGGACAACAGAAACTTTAATGAACTCGGCAATTCACAACCACAGTACTACAGGTAGAAATAATTTACTTCTCATGGTTTAAAAGGGAGTTTTATATTCTGGTGCAAAAGATTGTAACAGGTGGACTGTAGAAAAGAAACTAAACATTCCCACCCATCCATATAAACGGCAAGTTGACATATCCTAAGCATGTGAATTTGTTGAAAACAAGTGACCAGTCAGTGTGTAAAAAAGAGTCGAGCAAAGACTCTAAAAGTAAGTTGTCAGTCAGTGTGTGAAAATAATCAAGCTATATATGGAAAAAAAGAGGAAGTATCCAGTCTATGTGTGAAAGCAAACAAGCTACTGCATGTTTGTTTTGCTTCACAATTGCTAAATATGTATGGGAATTGGACATACATCCTAATCTCCTTCTCCCCTACGTTTCTGTTTCCTCCTGTCGCCTACCATCTCCTTCCGCCTCTCTCTGTCCATCTCCTCCTCTGCCCTCTCTATATCCATTTCTTCCCTCCCTGCCAATGGCCATCTCTTCTCTCCCCCTTCTCTCTCTCAGCTTGAGCCTTGCTTGTTATTACAATTTTAGTTTCCATAGTAGTATTCTAATCATAAACCATAAATACAATGTTCCTGTTTCCCGTGAAAACAGACTGCAAGGAATAAAACAAAACAGTATAGTTTTGTGTTTACAGTTTGCATTTAAAATATATATAATGAGGTAGAACATATATGGAAGAAATAATTTGTCTAGCAGTTTAAGTGCCCAGCTATCATAATTGAAACTGATTGTGAGAAAGAAAACAAAACTATACATTTTCACAGCAGAGCATGGCAAACATTTTCTTTGGCACAGTCAGTTTTAACAGAAAACTGGTAGTTGGTGTTCAAAAGAATATATGGCCTGTGTCTCTCTGAATGTTTATAAAGGTATCATGTAAAAATTTGAAATAAATTGGTCAAGACCTTTTTGAGTTTCTGCTAACAGTGTTTCCCATTACCATATACAATTTAAAAAATGTAGCCTATATCCATCTAAGCATTTATTAGGGTATTGTGCAAACATTTCAAGTAAATCAGTCAAGTACATTTCCAGATTTGTCTTTTTACAGTAATATAGATTAATGAACACTGGGCAAGCGAATATCAATTGCAGTTATAATTATGTACAACCAGTGTTTGACTTAATAATAGTTTACTGTAGATGGATACAAAACTGTGAAAAGGGGGGGGGGGGGGGGGGAGTGCTCAGTGTATGTTAGTAGTGGCATAGACTTGCATTGCAGTGCCCTTGCTGTGTATGATTACTGTACAGAAAATTTACTGGAAACGGTAGTGTTGTTCTGTCAATGTAAAATCTTACAATTGTACGTGTATAACTGCACAACAGATAGTGATATTGGTATATCTGTGCAGGTTACAGAAACTGATTGTACACTTTGAGAAATGGCCTAAATATACAATTTTAATTTTTGGTGGCTTGAGTACTGATACAAGACTAAGGACACATACACATTAACCTACTCAGTATGCTATGATCACATGACCTGTTCTGTATTAACGTTCACTTGACAAGACAAAATGCTTGCCTTGACAATGTAATTACTAATGTTGATACAAATCAGTTATCAAGTAGGGTTGTTCAATACACATTATATCAGTGCATAAAGGTGTTCAGTTAAATTAAACACTAAAAAGTCTATATCTGATTCCAGTGAAATTAAGTCCAGAACCTGGCTAAAGACAACAAACTGGAATGGCATTCAGCTTGAAAGTAGGTCTATTCACATTGAAAATGCATTTACATTAACTGTCAGTGCACTGTCAGATACATTTAAAACTAATTGCCCTAAAGTAGTGAGGAAAAAATAAGGGAACTGACAGGATATATGGTCTCACATCTGTGCATTACCGGTTCACACCCTATCTACGTAAGCTATTAACTTTGTTAATAATTTCCTATGACAAATCAAGGGATAGTGGAGCAGAAAGAGCAAGCCACATATAGTTAAAGAACAAATATAAGGCAGAAATCAGTCAGATTAAGCAAGTGCAATGTTAATGACGTTTATATTAATAAGTTGCAAAATAAATGTAAAGTAGCCTGAATTGTTGTCAGGACTTATGTGGGCAGAAGTAAAGATATCAGCAAAAATAATTCCTGTGATGCTGGTATCACACCACATGATTTCAACACATTCTTTGTTCATGCTGGCAGTATGAATAACACTGCTGCAGCTGAACACAATCGTAAATATGACAACATCCAGGACTCAAAACATGAAAACTCTTTTCCTACAAAATATTGAAGATTTAGTTCCTGGCACTAAAAGATAAGAGGTAAAAGTAACCAATAATAAAAGTGCAATAGCAAAACTAAGTTACTCAAAATCAGAAGACATTTATGGACTCTCTATTTTCGAGAGAAAAAAACTGAGGATATAATAGCACATCCATTAAATTCTCTTATAAACTGGATGTTTGTTAGTGGTTGTTTCCCTATATCCTTAAAAATATCAGTCATTACTTTTCTGCTAAAAAATTTATCGTGTTTTGTTCTAATACTTACCGCCCAACCTGTGTTGCACCCATCCTTTTTTTCTTTCTGTATGAACGTGTGTGTAAGCGTACTAATTACCAGATTTGCAGAAAACTATGACTTTTTAAACCTTGTGTGTGTGAAACATAGTAATAAGATGAAATGTGATGTCAAGTTATGTTTGTGGTCCCAAAAATGGATCTATTGCAAATGTTTAAATACCTTAGAAGAGAGAAACATAATCCATGACTGTGGAAATGTGCACTGCAATTTTCATGATATTCTATGTTTGCAACAGGAATACCGATAGGAAAGTGTGACTGCCTTATTAAAATATGGTATATTAGTTATGCTGTAGTCTGATAAAGTAACAGTGTAGTGAAATTGTCATAACCGAACAAAATGATAACTTCATTAGGCCCAAAAAGTTCCATCGTGCCAATCGTAATGATAACAACACTAGTCTGCCAATAGCAAATAATTTTGCACTTTTAACGTGTTATGAATCAAAAGATGTGAAAATAGTCATATCAACTAAGTACTCTCGCCATACTTGCACTGTACATGCTTGAGCACTGTCCTGCAAAATGATGGTCAGGTCCCGCAGAAAGTGTCATTACTTCTGTCTGTAAGCTGGTCAAAGGTTGTGTTCCAAAAACGAACAGCACAGAGACAGAAGTGATGACACTTGATGCAGGACCTGACCATCATTTTGCAGGACAATGCTCAAGCACGTACAGTTCAAGCTGTTACTGATTTCTTTGACTGATGGGGCTGCTAAGTGCTATACCACCTACAGCACTCCCCTGACTTAAGCCCTCATAAGTTCAACTCAATTTCTAAACTGAAAACACTTCACAGCATTTGCTTCAGAACTGCTACAAATTTGTTGGGCAATAGACCGTGCCGCTCGAACGGTCAACACAACTGGCACTGCTAAGAGTATCCTACAACTTCCACATCATTGGCAATGGATTATGCACAATGCTGGTGACGACTTTGAAGGCCAGTAAAACTTTGAAACACGTATCTATTTTGTACGTGCTGTAAATAAATAGTTGCCAGCATTAAAGTTCCAAACCTTGAATGTAGTTCTATAATGGAAAACATTATAAGACCATTCAACAATCTCTGGTGGCTTCTGATGTTTACCTGCTTAAGAGCTCTTGAAATCCCTAAATATATTTAAAACAGTTACTGTACAGGACAAGATACCGAGCAGAAAGCTGGGCAGTTATAGGTGAGCTGGTGCATTACCAAACTCTTCCCTCTTGGGACTGAACTGTATCCCCCTGTTGACATTGCTGGACAGGAATTGTAATGTAGACACAATTGCCACATATGAAGACACATACTGGATGTGGTCACAGGAAACACAAGAGAAAAGCTGGAGGCAAAAACAACAAATGTTATTTTGCTGATTAATGCAGATTCTTAGGTATTCTTGTGGATAATTAACTGAAATGGAAAAAACGTATTAATAATGACTGTAAGAAACTGAGCTCTGTCATATTCTTAATGATGCAGCTATCACAGTATTCAGACAAGAACCTTCTGTGTACAGTGTATCATGGACTTTTCGAACGATACTTACAGTATGGAGTGACTGTGTGGGGAAACTCAAACAAACAAGAGACAAAACGAGTGTTCACATTACAAAAAAAAAAAAAAGCAATTAGGACCATTTTAAGAAGAAAGACCTCTGAAACGTGCAGAAACTGTTTCAAGAATTTAGGTATCTTAACTTTTTCATTGTTGTATATATACAAAACAATAATGTACATCACAAAAGGTAGTGAGGACTGGATTACAAATGCTAGTGTACACACCCACAATACAAGAAGGAAGAATGAAGTACGGAGCATACCCCACCGACTGGCAATGCTAGAAAAAGGACCCCAGTACTCTGGTATCAGACTACTAAGAAGTCTGCCCATTTACCTGCAAGACAGTGTACTTCATAATGACTGTCCAAAAAAATTTAAAGGCTATCTCATTGAAAAAGAGTTTTACAGTGTTGCAGAATACTTATGCCATTAAATTTGTATATATTGTTACTCATTATCAGTGATGTAAAAATGTAAGCTAAAGGTGTAGAAAAATAAGTGATAAAGAATGTTAATACTTTGACATGTCCTATACTACACATACATTTACTGTACACAATGTAATCTTACAGGATCAAATAAAATTCAATTCAATTCAATTCAACAGAAGCTGTGCACAATATAACGTACTTACTACTGCTGGAGAGCTAGTCCCAAACAATAAATCCTACCACTAAAGTAGGAGGAATTTCAATTTGCTGGTGCCATGTGTGTTAATATTTTGGTCTATACTTTAACAAGAAAATTATTGTTTTATTATTCAAGTAAAGTAACTAAGAAAGCTTGCAAAACTGTGTATGAGGTAGCTCAGACTGAAATTGACATGAACTATCAATTCCAGTGAAAAGATTATATAGTAGCGCCATTGCTGTATTTGCAGCAAACATGCGGGCCAAATAGTTGCACAGTGATCATGCAAAAGGACACCTTGGACATATGCAGAGAGATGTGCTTCTTAAACTAACTGTAGCATTGGAACTACATCAGCAAAAGCATTATTAGTAACTTATTGTTGTTTTCTTTATATGATAACTTTAGACAACAGAAATATACTACATTAGTGGAACACCAATATGAGGAAATTGAAGAGGTCGCATTTCACATGGACATCGTACTTTAATTCTATCAAATTCCACAAAAACAATGCACCATACAGATGATAAAACAAAAAAGAAAAGCAAGTTATGAACCACAAAGTATGTGCCAAGACTGTAGTTTTTCTGAGGCCAGCATAAAACCAGAGGACACTAGTGTTCAAGTTCATAGATGATGAAGGCTTGTACAAGGTGATTAGAAACAGTCTGAAAAGCTTGTAATGGTGTTTTAGTGCAGGTTGTGCTGAGAAATAATTGTTAAGAAAAAAATTCGATATGTTGTGCCACTTCAAAGTTAAATAGCACTGAGGTTAGCCAATCAAGGCATCATGCATGAAAATTCAAGCAGTCCACCAGTTACAATTAGTGTCAGTTGTTCCCAGAGTGCAGCTGATAGTGAATGTGACTGCTCAGCCTTTGGTTTGGGTTCGATCCTTACTACCATCCCATTTCCAATTTTTGTAAAGCTCTCTAGTTTGGTTTGGGGAAACCAAATGAAGAACATATTTTGTGACACCATCTCTGGTGGGCCACTTGAATTTGCACATGCAACAGCCTGATTGGCTAACTTCAATACTAATTAACTAGGAAACAGTGCAACACACAGAATTTTTTCCTTAATAATTATTTCTCAGCACAACCTATCCTGGGACACCCTGCAAGCTTTTCAGACTGTTTCTGACCATCCTCTGTATATTATATTTGAACATGTTTTTGTATTTTTAGAAATGTATTTACATTTTTATACTTTTATATTATGCTGAAAAAATTAGAAAAATTGTCAATGTAATATGGCATCTGTTATACAGAGTGATTATAATTAAACTTCCAAGTACAAAAAGTTGTAGAAAAAAAAAAAAAAAGGACCAGTGCTTGGAAAGACGTCAAATTTGAACGGAATATTATTAAAGGAGGATGAAATGTTATGGAAAAAAAAATCTGAACGAAAATTTTACCATTGTGTGTCACAGTAAGCAGCAGAATATGCAAAATAAAAGATGGGAGGTATACAGCTGTTCCCCAGTTCGTATCTGAGATGCTCTGCATGACTCTCAATGCAGGGTCGTTTGCTGCTGGTAAAGCTCTTTTGTGACTGACCATACACCAGTAGTTCTGCAGAAACTTCAGGCACTCAAGGGTATGAAAAAAAGGTGCAGGTCCAATGTCTGCCAAGGATGTGGAGAATATGATTGCCAAATTCATAAAGATAGGTTTGCTTGAACTGCAGTTTGCAACAGGGAGGAAAACAATTGATCCAACATCAGTAGAAGGTGTGGCCACAACATTGCAGGAGGGGTCGAGAAGTGGTGTGAAAATATGCAGTGCACAGGGAATTGCCCAAACTCTGGACATGCCTTTGAGCATGGTGCATGAAATTCTTCGATACTTCCTGCATTGCTATACAAAATTACTCATGTTCAGGAGTTGTTTCATACTGACCTGGCAGTAAGACAAATGTTTGTTCTAGAATTTCTTACTTGCATGGAAGTGGACAATGAATGACTATGGAACATTCTGTGGACAGATGAAGCCCATTTCCGCTTCTAAGGACGTGTCAGTACACAGAACTGCAGAATATGGTCAGTGGAAAATCTGCTCCCACATCAGCCGGCATCTCTTTATTCTGCAAAGTGAACAGTATGGTGCAGGTTGATAGCATTGTTTACATAGGACTGTATTTTTCTGAGGAGATGGGTTGTGGAGGTCCTGTTACCTGTACCATCACTGGCAAATTTCATTATGTCTCTAAGTTTGTCATCAAATATGTGAAGTCCAGGAATCCTACTCAGTTCACTAGAAAAACAGTTCAAACAAATCATATTAATGAGTTTTATTACAAAAAATTAAAAGACAATACTTAAATCTGACAATTACACAGATGTGTCACAAGCAAAGAGTGACATACAAAATAAGCAATTTCTTCAGTATAAAAGTTCCCATGTCTGTGTTACATAGAGTGTACAAGCAAAGTAATGAGCACTGACACTTCTATCCAGCTGCTGGTCGTGAAGTGGCTATTCAACTGGAGCATCACCAGTCAGTCACGGCACTTATGTCCTCTTCACATAGGGCCTGCTGTTGTCTTGTAGTCATCCTGGAGAAGGGTCAGTCAGCGTGCGACTGGCTGACGTCTTCTCACAGCCACCTCTTTTCTATCATTCCCAAATAGCATGCTGGTGCTTGACTTTATGCCGTTACATTGCTCCCCACCAAGGTGATGGACTGTCACTGTATATGGAGCACGAAAACAGTGGGGGAGGCAGCAGGGTGGACACACTAATGGACTGGAAGCTGTGGCTGCAGGGGACGTGAGACTTCCAGTCATACCCCACTATCTGGCCTGTGCACTGGTGGAAATGTCCCCCGGAAGACATCCAGAAGGGTACATGTCCACCTCCTGAGGCCCATACCACAATGTAGAAGGCGTTGGCTACTGCGGCATTTGTGGGTCCCGCTCCATTGGTAGGACGAGAGCAGGCAGAGGCGGCAAAGGCTCCATCTGGATGAGGTTGTCCTGTGGTGTTGTGATGACACCTTCTGGCAACTGCTGTGGCCACACTGTCCTCGGGATCTACGAATCTGGGGGAAGAGATACAGAAGGATAACTATGCACATGGCAGTGGCGAATTTTATTGTGATGTCGGTGCTGCAATCCGTCTGGGCCTGAAATGAGATACATGCATAGGCCAATTCGACAAAGGATCTCGCCTTGCACCCACCATCTGCTGCTGCTAAAAACCCCATAAAACACAGAATCATGCAGTTCGAAGTGATACTTCCAGCCTTCTTTTGATTCTGATAAAATGTTCACTTCACAGTTCGACTGTGGATGGAATGGTGCACTAGTTAGGTGCTGTATGCCATTCATTCTGTATTCACAGAATGATTCAAATTCATTTGATGTGAACTGAGAACCATTGTCCAACACTATGAGTTTAGGCAAATCTTCAAAGGAAACAATTGAGGACAACACCTAAAAAGTGCTATGTGACATCGCTGAGTTCACTGGCACAGCAAAAGGAAACTTGCTATAAAAGTCAACCCAATCAACCAACGAGTGTTCCAAAAAGATCCCGCAAAGTCTATGTGCACACATTGCCATGATGATTGTGACTTAGGCCAAGCAGAAAACATTTGTGGCTGAGCAAACTGATTTTCAACACATGCATGGCACTGTGACATAATCTGTTCTATTCGGGTGTCCATACCCAGCCAAGTGCAGTGTCGACATACTAACTGTTTCATACAAACAATCCCCCAGTGTCCTTGGTGGAGTAACTGCAATACTTCTTTTTGCAAAGCTTTGGGGATCAGCACATGTGACTGTCCACTGTCATTTTGAACAAGAATCACTCCTTTCTGTATAGCGAGGCTATGCCGACATGCAAAGTATCAGCGCGCTACTGCAATGAGTCAGGCCAAGGTGTGCGAATATACACTCCTGGAAATGGAAAAAAGAACACATTGACACCGGTGTGTCAGACCCACCATACTTGCTCCGGACACTGCGAGAGGGCTGTACAAGCAATGATCACACACACGGCACAGCGGACACACCAGGAACCGAGGTGTTGGCCGTTGAATGGCGCTAGCTGCGCAGCATTTGTGCACCGCCGCCATCAGTGTCAGCCAGTTTGCCGTGGCATACGGAGCTCCATCGCAGTCTTTAACACTGGTAGCATGCCGCGACAGCGTGGACGTGAACCGTATGTGCAGTTGACGGACTTTGAGCGAGGGCGTATAGTGGGCATGCGGGAGGCCGGGTGGACGTACCGCCGAATTGCTCAACACGTGGGGCGTGAGGTCTCCACAGTACATCGATGTTGTCGCCAGTGGTCGGCGGAAGGTGCACGTGCCCGTCGACCTGGGACCGGACCGCAGCGACGCACGGATGCACACCAAGACCGTAGGATCCTACGCAGTGCCGTAGGGGACCGCACCGCCACTTCCCAGCAAATTAGGGACACTGTTGCTCCTGGGGTATCGGCGAGGACCATTCGCAACCGTCTCCATGAAGCTGGGCTACGGTCCCGCACACCGTTAGGCCGTCTTCCGCTCACGCCCCAACATCGTGCAGCCCGCCTCCAGTGGTGTCGCGACAGGCATGAATGGAGGGACGAATGGAGACGTGTCGTCTTCAGCGATGAGAGTCGCTTCTGCCTTGGTGCCAATGATGGTCGTATGCGTGTTTGGCGCCGTGCAGGTGAGCGCCACAATCAGGACTGCATACGACCGAGGCACACAGGGCCAACACCCGGCATCATGGTGTGGGGAGCGATCTCCTACACTGGCCGTACACCACTGGTGATCGTCGAGGGGACACTGAATAGTGCACGGTACATCCAAACCGTCATCGAACCCATCGTTCTACCATTCCTAGACCGGCAAGGGAACTTGCTGTTCCAACAGGACAATGCACGTCCGCATGTATCCCGTGCCACCCAACGTGCTCTAGAAGGTGTAAGTCAACTACCCTGGCCAGCAAGATCTCCGGATCTGTCCCCCATTGAGCATGTTTGGGACTGGATGAAGCGTCGTCTCACTCGGTCTGCACGTCCAGCATGAACGCTGGTCCAACTGAGGCGCCAGGTGGAAATGGCATGACAAGCCGTTCCACAGGACTACATCCAGCATCTCTACGATCGTCTCCATGGGAGAATAGCAGCCTGCATTGCCGCGAAAGGTGGATATACACTGTACTAGTGCCGACATTGTGCATGCTCTGTTGCCTGTGTCTATGTGCCTGTGGTTCTGTCAGTGTGTTCATGTGATGTATCTGACCCCAGGAATGTGTCAATAAAGTTTCCCCTTCCTGGGACAATGAATTCACGGTGTTCTTATTTCAATTTCCAGGAGTGTATTTTAGCAAAATGTTCAAATTTGAATGAGCTTCCATGGCCTGAGGAATTTTCCTATAATTCAGAGGAAATGACTGAAGCAATTCAGAATTGTGAGCATTGATGTGACAACAAGATGCAGCAGAAGCATCAAAGTCTGTATCAGGGTCAATCAGAAGACGTGAAAGTGCATTTGCATTACCATGTTGAGCTGTTGGACGATACACTCTCTCATATTGTTATTGAGACAACAACAAAGGCCATCTTTACAATTTTTGGACAGTTTGTACAGGAACCAGCTTCATTGGATAAAACGAGGACTGCAGTGGCTTGTGATCCATTTACTAAGTAGAATTTTCTGCCATACAAATAGTGGTGGAATTTGGTGACACCATACACAATAGCCAATCTTTCTCTATTTGTGAATAGTTACACTGAGATCTGGACAGCACTTTTGATGCAAAAGCAATATGCCTGTCTTTATCACCAAATCTGTGCAAAAGCACTGCACCATTTCCATAGCACTGCACCATTTCCATAAGCGGAAGCGTCAACTTGCAACACAACAGGTAGGTCAAGATAAAAGTGTACCAAGCAGTGATCACTGAGAAATACATCTTTATATTTTTTAAAAGTTTCTTGGCGCTCATCTATCCAAACAAATGGGATGTTCTTACGATGAAATTGATGCAATGGAGCTGCGATTTGTGTAGCATTTGATATGAACTGAACATAATAGTTCATTTTCCCTAAGACTGACTGCAATTCTGTGACGTTGTGAGGAACTGGCAGGTCCTGTATGGCTAACAAATGTGACTAAAGAGGATGTACACCTTGACTGTTTATGACATGACCAATATACAGCAACTCAGGTTTAAAATTGTCACACTTGTCCAGTGTACATTCTAGTCCTGCATCAGATAACACACGAAACAAACTACACAAATTTTCAGTGTGTTCTTCAGGTGTATGACCTGCTACAACAGTATCATCCAAATAGTTTGAACAGTTTGGTACTTGAGCAGTCAGCTGTTCCAAATACTGTTGGAAAATGGTGGGTGCAGAAGCACTGCCAAAAGGCAAATGCAAATATTTAAACAAGCCCAAATGAATGTTCACGACACATGTTTTGAGATGCTTCGTCTACTAGTATTTGAAGATAGGCATCGCACAAATCAATTTTTGAAAAGTAATGACCAGTGCCTAATCCATTCGTGAGATCCTCTGGGGTGGCAATGGATAATTATCAATCACGGTTTGTAGGATGACTGTAGATTTAAAGTCAACACAGAGGCGAATGTGAGCTGAAGGTTTGGGGAGCAAAACCAGTGGACTTGCCCATTGACTAGCTTGTATGGGCGCAATAGCTCCACTATCTTGCAATTCTTTAAGTTCAGTGGACACTTTGTCCCATAATGCAATGGGAACAGTTCTGCCCAGCAAAATTTTGGCTGAGCATTGTCTTTCATAGTAATATGTGCAATAAAATAACAAAATTGTTAGCCTTGAATAAAGCTTCAGAAAAAGTTCAGGGAATTTTTTCAGCAAGCTACCTACACTGTCTTTGGCACTGAATGCAGTCATTGACAACAGTGTTTCCTGAATGTTAACACCAAAAAAATAAAATAAATCAAGGCCAAATATGTTCTCACAATCGCATGATTGTAGCACATGAAAGTCATAGTTTGCGTACACAAGTGATACATGGCAGGCAAAGTACATTTTCTGAGAACAGGGATGACTTGTCTATTATAAGCTGTGAGGTGTGTGCTACTTTTAGAAAGGTGTGGGGAGCCTAACAGTTCATATGTGTCACGATTCAGCAATGCAACAGAGGCACTCATGTCCAACTGAAATTTCACATGCTTCCCACTTATATGCAATTGAACAAAAAGTTTGTTGGACTGGCATAGCACTGAAGAAAGTGTTTGCTTGCTAGTTTTGCTAATGACTGCAGCAGGCTTTGAATACACTGCATTGATTACGTGAGTGGGCAGAATTCTTTTGTTTGTTCCGTTGCAAACATACGGATTGTACGTGACCTTCCTTGCTCCAAGTGCAACACTGTGCTTGTCTGGGTGGGCAGTCTTGGCATTTGTGCCACGAATAGCACCGAAGGTATGACTTAATTCTATTTGCCAGGTTGGTTGGTTAGTTTAAAAGAGAGGGGAAGGACGAAACTGCTAGGTCATTGATCCCTTGTTCCAAATAAAACAATGCCACAAGAATGAGAATAAAACAAGCGAGACTGACAACACAAAACGAAGAGAAAGGGAGAACCACAAGGATGAACAAAGGGCGACAAACACTTAAATGGACAAAAGGGGACAAGAAAACCACAGAAACACAATAAATAGGTAGAAGATATTAAAACGACAAAGCAGATTACGAGATGCCAGCCACTCTGCAGCACATTAAAACCTCCACCCTAAGAGCACTAGGGTGGAGGACACAGAGGGACAAAGGTCATGCGCTAAAACTTAGATCAAATGATAAAACCCACCCTCAGGTATAAAAAGTATAATTAAATCACCCGATAAGGCATTGTCAGATCAAATAAGTGGCAACGAGTCCGGTAACCGAAGATTTCGTCACAGGGCAGTCAAAGTGGAACAGTGCACCAGAATATGGACCACTGTCAACCGGGTGCCGCACTGACACTGAGGCAGGCCTTCACGGTGCAGGAGGTAGTTGTGCACAAGCATGGCCCATGTGGAGCCAGCATAGAACCACAGAGTCCCTGTGATAGGCCCGCATGGAGGACTGCCACACATTCGTAGTCTCCTTAATGACACACAGTTTGATGTGGTTACTAAGACTATGCCATTCCGTCTCCCAAAGCCGGAAAACCTGGTGGCACAAAAACAAACGCAGGTCAGTAATTGGAATGCCAATCTCCATAAGTGGTTTCCGTGTAGCCTGTTTGGCCAGCCTGTCAGCAAGTTCATTGCCTGCGATTCCGACATGTCCTGGGGTCCACACAAACGCCACTGAACGACCGGACTGTTCCAGGGCATAAATGGACTCCTGCATGGTTGCTGCCAGAGGATGATGAGGTTAGCACTGGTCGATAGCTTGTAGGCTGCTCAAGGGGTCAGTACACAGAAGAAATGACTCCCCAGGGCCTGAACAGATGTGCTCAGGAACACGAGATATAGCCATCAGCTCTGTAGTGAAAACACTGCAGCCATTTGGCAAGGAATGCTGTTGAATATGTCCTCCATGGACATATGCAAAGCCAACGTGACCATCAGCCATCAAGCCATCGGTGTAAACCCCTTCATTGCCTCGGTACATGTCAAGAATCGAGAGGAAATGACAGCGGAGATCTGCGGGGTGAACTGAGTCCTATGGGCCGTGCGAAAGGTCCAGGCAAAGCTGCGGCCTGGGTGTAAACCATGGAGATGTATGTGAATGGATCTTGGGTATAGGTGGTAAAGGCAAGGACTCCAGTTCAGACAGAAGGGATTGGACGCGAACTGCAATTGTAAGCCCTGACCTGGGCTGCCGATGCGGGAGATGAACCACCATTTGTGGGAAAAGGCGATGGTAATTTGGTTGAGCAGGAGAACTACAAACGTGTGCAACGTAACTGGCGAGCAGTTGGGCATGCCTGACCTGCAATAGAGGGACACCAGCCTCTGCCAGGACGCTGGTCACCAGACTCGTCCTAAAAGCTCCCACCACTAGTCGAACGCCACAGTGATGCACTGGCTCGAGTATACACAATGCTGAGGGCGCCGCCAAATCATAAACCAGACTCCCATAGTCAAGGCAGAATTGAACAAGGGCTCTCAGAGCTGCAGCAGCATACAGTGGTTTGCACCGCAGTTGGTGTTCCTCAGGCAGCGGAGGTGCTGCCAGCACTTCCGCTTAAGCTGGCGAAGGAGAGGAATCCAAGTTAATTAGGCGTCAAAAACCAGTCCTAAAAATTGATATGTCTCCACTACAGTGAGGGAATCATCAGTAAGGTAGAGTTCTGGTTCCGGATGAAAGATACAATGCCGACAGAAGTGCATAAAACATGACTTTGTGGCTGAAAACTGGAAGCCATGGGCTAGAGTCCATGACTGTGCCTTGTAGATGGGTCCCTGTAGGCACCTCTCAGCAACACCAGTACCGGATGGAGCAGTACGAAATGCAGAAGTCGTCTGCATACCGGGGGGGGGGGGGGGGGGGGGGGAGAGACGGATGGCCCTACAGCTGCTGCTAGACTGTTAATGGCCACTAAAAATAGAGATATACTCAATACAGAGACCTGCAGGACCCCATTCTCCTGGATATGGGGGGGGGGGGGAGGGGGGGGGACTATGGGAGGCGCCAACTTGGACACGGAAAGTACGAAGCGACAGGAAATTCTGGATAAAAAACGGAAGCGGGCACCGGAGACACCACTCGCATAATGTGGCAAGGATATGATGTCGCCAGGTGGTGTCATATGCTTTTCGTAAATCAAAAATGACGGTAACAAGGTACTGGCGTCTGGGGAAGGCTGTTCGGATGGCGGACTCGAGGGACACAAGATTATCAGTGGTACAGCGACCCAGGCGGAAACAGCCCTGGCATGAAGCCAGTAGGCCACGTGACTCCAGGACCCAAACCAACCATCGACACACCATACATTCCAACAGCTTACAAAGAACATTGGTGAGGCTGATGGGCTGATAGCAGTCCAAATCAAGCAGGTTTTGGCCGGGTTCGGGGACTGGTATTATGGTGCTCTCCCGTCAGTGCAAGGGAAAGATGCCATCGCACCAGATCCAGTTGAAGATCACAAGATGTCGCTTGTAGTCAGATGAGAGATGTTTAATCATCTGACTGTGGATCTGATCTGGCCCAGGAACTGTGTCAGGGGAATGTGCAAGGGCACTGAGGAGCTCCCACTCTGTAAATGGGGCATTATTGGGTTCACTGTGGCGTGTAGTGAACAAGAGGACTTTCCCTTCCATCCATAGTTTGAGAGTGCAAAAGGCTGGGGAGGGGGGAGGGTGTAATTCTCCAACGCAGAGGCACGAGCACAGCGCTCAGCAAAGTGCTCAGCAATCGCGTTTATGTTGGTAGATAACATGCCATTTATGTTGACACTGGGAACACCTGTTTGGGTCTGGTACCCAAAAACTCGTTTGATCTTTTCCCAGACTTGGGAAGGTGACACTCCTGTTTCTGTCTTTTGATAAGCTGGCAAATGTGGGACCGAAGCTGTTTAAAGTCTATGATGTGCTCCAGGGAATTGTGTCGCTTATGCCTCTGTAGAGCTCTCTGATGCTCCTTAATTGCCTCAGCGACTTCCGGTGACCACCAATGGACTGTCTTTTGCCGGGGGCACCCTGAAGAACGAGGGATCACGTTTTCCGCCGCAGAAATGATCATTGTAGTTACCTGCTCAACCACCACATTGATGTTACCATGTGGGGGAGATTCAGCGGTGACAGCACAGGTGGAAGCATCCCAGTCTGCCTTGTTTAAAGGCCATCTGTGCAGTCATCTGTGGGCCTGACGCTGGAGCAGTGACAGGAAGATGGGGAAGTGGTCACTACAACACAGCTCGTCATGTGCTCTCCAGTGGATAGATGGGAGAAGGCCAGGACTGCAAACCGAGAGATCAACGGCCGAATATGTGCCATGTGCCACACTGAAATGTGTGGGGGCACCTGTATTTAAAAGGCAGAGGTCGAGTTGTGACAGTAAATTTTCGACATCTCTGCCTTGACCAGCAAGCACGGTGCCACCCCACAAGGGGTTATGAGTGTTAAAATCTCCCAAAAGTAGGAAAGGCTTAGGGACTTGATGAATCAGTGCAGCCAATGCATTTAGGGGTACTGCACCATATGGAGGAAGGTATACGTCTCAGACAGTCATTTCCTGCGTCATCCTTATCCTGACAGCCACAGCTTCAGGAAGGATTTGAAGTGGCACAAGTTCACTGCATATTGAGTTCAGGACATAGACACGAACTCCACCTGACACTCTGTTATAGTCGCTATGGTTCTTGTAATGCTGGGGACCAGATTTCCTGGGGGGCATTGCAGAAAGCAGATGTAAAGCTTAAGAGTTGCTGTAGCTCAGCCAGGTGGTGGAAGAAACCGCTGCAATTCCAATGAAAAATGATTTTATAGTCAGGCTGGGAAGGCATGAAGAGTGCAAGGAGGCAGGTTATGTCTCAGGGTCACCTACTGCCACCAATTGTGTATTTGTAGCCATTGTGATGGTGGATGAGGTGTCAGTGAGATCCAGGTCCACAGGGGATGCTAAGATCTCCACTGCACCCTCAGATGCAGAATTGGTAGGGAGTGGTGGTGCTGCGGCCACCAGAGAGTCCTGTTTCTTAGCAAACTTCTTCTTAGTTTGCTTGCTGTCTCGCTTCCCTTTAGGAGTTTGCTGGAAAGCTTTCTCCAAAGCAGCTTTAGGCACGGAGGAAGACCATGAAGCTCTTCATTCAGCAGCTTTTGGCTCCTTGAGCCACTGGCGAGTGTCCGTCGTGGCACAATTGGAGACCTTGGGAGAGAGGGCCCCAAGGGACCCCTTCTGCACAACACAAGAGGAGCCGAAGGAGGCTGTTGCTTCTCTGGCAGGGGGGAAGAGACCAATATCCCCTGCGTTCAGGGGGGCCTTGATCCCGAAGTAGGTGCTTTGGGAGCAATGGAGGAAGATTTGCCTCCTACCACAAAGGGGGCAGATGTATTCTGGTGGCTTAGAGGGCCCACTGTTCGTGGCACAGAGTGAGGAACCACTGGCACTTGGGATAGCAATGGTGATGTAGCTGCAGCATATGTTGACATCAGCTGAATGGGGTGTAATCTTTCAAATTTACGTTAAGCATCTGTGTAAGTCAACCGGTCCAGGGTCTTGTACTCCATAATTTTCCAGCCCTTTTGGAGTACTGGTCAGTCTGGTGAGCAGGGAGAGTGGTGCTCTCCACAGTTGATGAAAGTGGGAGGAGGCGCACATGGAGTACGTGGGTGCAGTGGACATCCGCAGTCTCGACATGTGGCACTGGAAGTGCAGCGGGAAGACATGTGCCTGAACTTCCAGCACTTAAAGCACTGCACAGGGGGAGGGGCATATGGCTTAACATCACAGCAGTAAACCATCAACTTGACCTTTTCATGCAATGAATCACCCTCAAAGGCCAAGATGAAGGCACCGGTAGCAACCCTGTTGTCTTTGGATCCCCTGTAAATGCGCCAGGTGAAATGAACACCCCACCACTCTAAATTGATGTGGACTCATTGTCAGACTGCAAGAGGAGATCGCAATGGAAAATGATCCCGTGGACCATGTTGAGGCTTTTATGGGAAGTGATGGAAACAGGAATATCACCCAGCATGTCACAGGCGAGTAATACTCGGGATTGGGGTGGGGATGCTCCTCAAGGTGTTCAATGAAAAATTGAGGCTTCATAGGTAGAAAGGAGTCCCCATCAGTTCTGCTCCAGACTAAAAACCGAGGCGAATATGGCTCTGTCCGTTCTGTAGCCCTACATTCTTCCCATGATATAGTGAGGGAGGGAAATGGTTTAGGGTGATACCTGTTGGCACTGTACTCGATCCTGCCCTTCTCAGAGACTACTGGGGCCATACGGTCACCAGCAAGAAATGACTTAGTCCACTTCACTGGGGGTCATCCACCCTGATGCCACCCACTCTGATCAGGGGCTCTCCCCACAGGCACCACCCAGCCACAGCAAAGGCCAACTGGCATGATGGCCATTGCCGGGAGTCCTGATGCCCCAGGAAGGCAGGCATCTACTCCTCAGCATACATAGGGAGTTTACAGCTCAGGCATCAGCAGTGTGATCCCTCTGTTGTCAGAAGGCTACCACCAAATGGGTAAATGACAGCCCCACCACAATGGACTGGCTACCATGCTGGATATTGGGTGCAGAGAAATCCAATATTGTTACAGGGTGAAAGAGGACAGGAGACAATGGAAGAAGATGACATACTCCGGAAAGTGTCCACACCCAAATAGTTGAATCGCTGGTGGAGATGCAAAGCCATGACAAGAGATTCAGGAGATCGAATCTAAGGGCACTATGGATAACTCATGCACCACATAAGGCATCATTCCCCATATGGCCTGCACTTTGTAGAATTTTGAAAGTGGCTGGTCAAACTATAGAAAGGGACCTCAACTCATAGGGCCGAAAAGTGTGAGACTCCTTTTAGTCACTTCTTACGACAGGTAGAAATACCTCGGGCCTATTCTCACCCCAAGACCCACAGGGGATCTATTAACCTGTTTAGAGAGCTGTTTACATGGCATGGTGCACATGAACTGTTTCTGCCTAAAGAGCCAGTCATGAGCAAGGGACGACTCAACCTGGCTGCTCAAATTTATCGGCGAACACGATACCTGAATCATACTCATCTTGTATTTGCATGTGTTAAAATGATGGATATGAGTGTTTCAAAATCTGTTCTCTAAGTCTGACATCAGTTACATTGTACACGATCGCATCACATAACATAACATCAGAATATAAAGCACCACAAGCACATTTGAATTTGCATTTCTTCGTCATACCCATCAAATCTGTTACACACTGACGATAAGTTTTTTCTGACCTTTTCTTGTAATGAAAGAATGGTACCTAGCTGCCACTACATTCACTTGTTGGTCATAATACTTAGAGAATCTACAACCTGATCATAGGAAAGTTTACTCAGAGTGGCATTAGGGAACAATTTCTGAATGAAGCAAAAAACTGCGCTTCCTACTGTTGGTAAAAAGTAATGTAGTTTCACAGTAACTGGTACTTTCGTCTCTGTGGCAATTTCAAAGCCACTGTAAATGCTCAATGCCTTATCGACACTTACCCTATGCTTCGACCTGAAGAATTGTTCACTAAACTTCCTGGAGGCCAGTATTTTTCTAAACTTGACCTGTCAGAAGCTTATCATCAACTTCCTCTCGACGCTGCTTTCCGGCAGTTTCTGGTCCTTAACACGCCTTTCGGCCTCTACCAATACCAACGATTGCCATTCGGGGTTGCCAGCGCCCCTGCTTTCTTTCAGCGATTCTTGGAACAATTATTGTTCACTGTCCTTGGGTGTATAAATTACCAGGACTACATTGTTGTCACTGGCTCCACCACTGACGAACATCTTCAAAATCTCCGCACACTTTTTCATGTCTTAGAGACAGCCGGTCTTAAGTGTAATCTTCAGAAATCAAAATTTTTCTGCATCTATCACGTACTTGGCGTTTCAACTCTCTCGGGATGGTATTCATCCACTTCAGCAAACTGTCGCTGCGATCGATGCCCTTCCTCGCCCTACATCTGTTAAGGAACTGCAGGCCTTCTTAGGGAAAATAGCATACTATCACAGGTTTTCACCGTCTGCTGCTTCGGTGGCTCAGCCATTGCATTGCCTGTTGCATAAAAACATGCCTTTTCACTGGTCCTCGCCATGCGATGTGGCTTTCCAGAAATTGAAGACTATGCTGAAACAGGCCTCATGCCTGGCTGCTTATCGACCTGGCCAACGTCTTGTTCTTGCCACGGACGCCTCTCAATACGGGGTTGGTGCAGTCCTTGCGCACTGTTTTTCTGACAGTTCTGAACAACCCATTGCTTATGCCTCCAAAATGCTCACGGATGCCCAACAAAAGTATTCTCAAATTGAAAAAGAAGCTTTGGCCATTATTTATGCTCTTCATAAGTTTGGTGTTTTTCTCTATGGATCCAAATTTCATCTTGTTACGGATCACAAACCACTTGTTTCCTTGTTTCATCCATCAACATCACTTCCCGACAAGGCTGCCCACCGCCTCCAGCGTTAGGCTCTTTACTTGTCTCGTTGTAATTATGAGATTCATTTCCGGTCAACGGCTCAACATGCGAATGCTGATGCACTGTCTCGCCTTCCCATGGGTCCTTATCTGGCATTTGATAGGGACAAACTTTTGTGTTTCCACCTGGATGTTGCCAAGCAGCGGGTTGTGGACGGATTCCCCATCACTGGGGACCGGCTGGTGGCTGCTACGGGTTCTGACCTTACCCTCTACCGGGTTTTATGCTGTATTCAGAAGGGTTGGCCAGATCGTCCATCCGCTAAGACTTCTGATCTTGCGGAACTACTACACTTTGCGTTACCGCCTCACTGCTAGGGATGGTGTTATCCTCCTTTCCACCGAAAATGCTTCTCCGTGTGTTGTGGTACCTGCGTCTTTGCGTGCTTTGGTCTTGCGCCTCCTTCACCAAGGGCACTGGGGTGTCTCTCACAGAAAATTTCTGGCGCGCCGTCATGTGTACTGGCCCAGCATCGACTCTGAAATTGCACACATGGTCGCTGCCTGCGGCCCTTGTGAGTCACAGGCTACCACCCTGAAGTCATCTTTGTCACTGTGGCCTTCGCCTGAGAAGCCCTGGGAGCGTATTCATGCTGACTTCACGGGACCTTTTTTAGGTACACCTACTCTAACTTTCCTTTCATTGTCTGTTGCACGTCGCCTACCACCGCAGCAACCACCAATGCCCTAGCTCGCATTTTCTCTTTGGAAGGCCTTCCCTCTACTCTTGTCACTGATAATGGTCCACAATTTGCCTCTTCCGATTTTTCGGATTTTTGTGCCCGTCATGGCGTCATGCATGTCACGGCCCCTCCGTTCCATCCACAGTCAAACAGTGAGGCTGAACGACTGTTCGCACATTTAAAGCTCAGATGAGGAAACTCCTGACTTCTTCTGCTGCTGATGATGCCCTTCTCCAATTTCTGGCTTCTTACCGTTTCACCCCCATGGGCGACGACAGCCCGGCTGCGCTCTTACACGGCCGACAGCCCTGCACGCTACTTCATATTCTGCGGTCTTCCACTTCACGTCTGCGGGTGCCTTTGCTTGACCGGTTCACCGCCAGCTACCTTGTATGGGTATGGGGATATGGCAAGCGGCAAAAATGGAGTCCTGGCCGCATCTTACGACACCGTGGCCGACGCCTGTATGAACTCCAGACGGACACGGGTGTTGCAGTGCGTCATTCAGACCAGCTTCAGCCTCGTGTGCCAACGACGCCTGTTCCGGATGCCACTACACCACCATCGGCTCTACCTGACGGTCGGGATCCTGGAATCTCTTATTGCTCACAACGCAGTCCTCTCACCATCATATCGGTGCCAGCACAAGAACTGACGCCAACAGGAGACATGCCCATGCAGGAACCAGATGACCATCATCTGTCGGAGCAACACTACTCGCCTCCTTCTTCCACGGACGCGGACACATCACCCATGTCTCCTGTTATAACAACCGGACTTGCCGCAATGGGCAGATTGGTGCACGGGGCCCCAGCAGATTCGACCCCCACGTCTCCTGTCATCTCGACCCGTTATCATCAGGGACACTTCCGTCCGTACGGGAAGCCTCCTCCTCAAGAATTTACGGCCAGTCAAACAACACCTATGTACGTTAGCAATCTATGGGCCACCTCCATCAAGACCTGTGCAAAAACTTCAAAGGGGGGGGAAAGTGTTGTGACTCGCCGATCTTTCAAAGTGCCACTGTGCAGTTACGCACCTCCTCTACACACGGTGCTGTCTGTCAGCCATGCAGCAGCAGTGCCACCTAAGCGGCCAGCCAGCCAGCGGCCACTAGACTCGGACTCAGTTTATGATTTGACTGTTAAAGTGACACACGTCTTACTCTGTTTACTTGATCTGTGACTTTCATGTATTGCGTCGTCCTTGAAATATATTTGTTCAACTTGAAGTTATAACACGACCCCTCACATGGTTCCATTGCTAGCAGTTATCTTTGCAGACATGTACAGCTGTGCCTGCTGTAATAAAAGAAGTGATGATTGACATAGATCAGCATATGAATCCTCTTCTGCTAATCACTCCTTATTCACAGTGTCTTCATCCAAACTTGTGTCATGTACATAATTATCATCTTCGTCAGTGAAGTCAATTTCCAATTCAACTTCATAATTTTCTTTGTTTTCCACTTACTCTGTCTAATGTTTGCTGTAATCTGTCATTCTAACCACATATGTGTAATGCAAACATGGAATATTACTTTAGTATGATTGACTGCTTTAATACTACCTATGTATATATTGTTTACTGACACACTCTATACCCTCATGAGTTTGTCACAGTTGGATCAATGAAGTAAGAAATAAATAAATAAGAGATGTTCATCAGAAAGTCTACGCTGATGACACATGTTCGAAAACGTGCTTTGTGGACAAAAAAGATATAAATTATGGTTGACTGGAATTTCCATGTGCCAAATTGCAACACTGAGAAGCAAATGCGCTGCATGACTGCTGACTGTTGCCACTCCATTGTTGGATGATCTACATACATTAAAAAAGGAAATTACAGTGGGTTCGAATTGACCCCTTCCGCCATTCTAGGTATATTGAATGAAATGTTGAAAAATATATAAGTATTCTGCAAATCCTAATACATGACTGCAAAGAGGAGAAAAAAATTAGGAAAATTCATTTGATTTTGTTAATGAAGTAAATAAATCAGATACGACAATGAAGGAAAAAATATGACAGATGTCTTTTGACCACTTCCACTGTTTTACTGTCAAATGTCACACTGCACAGTACAGTTGGTTTAATGTGGAACTCACACCATAGCTATCATATTGCAATTCTTCTGTAATTTGTAGCTGAATCCATTTACGTTATGACATTTTCAGCACCATATAGTGGGAAAATTTTCATAAATTTTTATTGTTTCCATCACATTTCTGTAATAACTTCAAGTTGAACAAATATATTTCAAGGAAGACGCAATACATGAAAGTCACAGATCAAGTAAACAGAGTAAGACGTGTGTACACTTTAACAGTCAAATCATAACTGAGTCCAAATCTAGCGGTTGCTGGCTGGTTGGCTGCTTAGGTGGCGCTGCTGCTGCATGGCTGGCAGACAGCGCCGCATGTAGAGGACGTGCGTAACTGCGTGGCGGCACTTTGAAAGATGCAACAGGTGATGCAACGGCTGAGCCACCGAAGCAGCAGATGGTGAAAACCTGTGATAGTATGCTATTTTCCCCAAGAAGGCCTGCAGTTCCTTAACAGATGTAGGGCAAGGAAGAGCATCGATCGCATTGACAGTTTGCTGAAGCGGATGAATACCATCCCGAGAGAGTTGAAACCCCAAGTACATGATAAATGCCAGAAAAAATTTTGATTTCTGAAGATTACACTTAAGACCGGCTGTCTCTAAGACATGAAAAAGTGTATGGAGATTTTGAAGATGTTCGTCAGTGGTGGAGCCAGTGACAACAATGTCGTCCTGGTAATTTATACACCCAGGGACAGTGAGCAATAATTGTTCCAAGAATTGCTGAAAGATAGCAGGGGTGCTGGCAACCCCGAATGGCAATCGTTGGTATTGATAGAGGCCGAAAGGCGTGTTAAGGACCAGAAACTGCCGGGAAGCAGCGTCAAGAGGAAGTTGATGATAAGCTTCTGACAGGTCAAGTTTAGAAAAATACTGGCCTCCAGCAAGTTTAGTGAACAATTCTTCAGGTCGAGGCATAGGGTAAGTGTCGATAAGGCATTGAGCATTTACAGTGGCTTTGAAATCGCCACAGAGACGAATATCACCATTTGGCTTAGCAACAAAAATGACAGGAGAGGACCACTCACTGGAAGTGACAGGAAGCAAGACCCCTGAAGCAGTGAGACAATCCAGCTCCCGTTTGACCTGATCACAAAGGGCCACAGGAATGGGTCAAGCCCAAAAAAACTTGGGCCGAGCAGTGGGTTTGAGCGTGATATGAGCTTCAAAGTCGTTTCCATGGCCTAACCCAGGACAAAAAAGGGACGACAATGTCGTCAACAAGGAATCCAGTTGAGAATAAGGAATAGCATCAGAGACGATATTGACAGAGTCATCTATGGAGAACCCAAAAACACGAAAGGCATCGAAACCAAAAAGATTCTCCGTGTTACTATGGTCGACCACAAATATGGGAACAGTGCGAACGACAGATTTGTAAGATACCTCAGCATCAAATTGTCCCAAGAGAGAAATCTTCTGTTTATTGTAAGTCCGTAATTGCTTAGTGACAGGTGACAGGATTGGAGAACCCAACTGAAGATACGTCTGAGAATTGATGATAGTGGCAGCAGAACCAGTGTCCACCTGCATGCGAACATCTTGACCAAGTATTTGGACAGTGAGGAATAACTTCCCTGAAGGGGAAGAAGTACAATTGACAGACAACACAGAATCAGAATCAGTGTCATGTTCATGAACATCATATATGAGGTCGCATTTGCAAACGGATGACACCTGACCCCTTTTTTTTGCATTTGTGACACACCGCCCAACATTGTGGACAATCTTCTCGTGAATGTTTCGTAAAACACCACGGACATGAAGGAAGTTGCCGTGGGTTTTGCTGTAGTTTCTTAGAGGTTTGTTTACGGCTAGGCCGAGGCTGCACTTGGGAGCGTACTGCGGCCACGTCGGCAGGCGGGGACACGCCACACGCTTCGTCAACAGTGCACAGAGGTTGTATTCCCCCGACGTCACCCCAGGCCTCTGTCGGATTTGCCAACTGAAGGCATGTTGCCAAACTTCTATGTCGGGCGCCGATCGGATAATAGCATCCCGTGCCATGGAATCGGCGTAGGACTCTTTGTGAAATTCAGTAACAAATTGACACTTTCTACTGAGGCCGTGAAGTTCAGCAACCCAAGTGCGATAGGATTGATTTGGTAGTTTTTGACAACGATAAAAGGCAACACGAGAGGCTACCACATGCGTATGCTTTTGAAAATAGGCGGACAGAAGTGAGCACATTTCAGCAAAGGACAAAGACGCAGGATCTTTCAAAGGAGCCGATTGTGACAACAACCGATACATTTTAAGTGAAATCAATTAAACGAACAGATACTTACAAGTTTGTTTGTCCGCGACATGAAATGCCAAGAAGTGCTGTCAAAGACGTTTTTCGTAATCAGACCAGTCTGCCGCCGTCTCGTCGTAAGGAGGAAAAGTAGGTAGAGACAACGGCGAGAGACACACCGCATTTGATGCTGCGACGAAATCACGAATCGCATTTGTGAGAAGCGTTTGCTGTTCTGTAAGACCTAGCAATAGTTGCTCTAAAGTAGCCATGGAAACATGTGGATCAATGATGGAAAAGAAAAATCACTACCTCATCACCAATTGTAATAACTTCAAGTTGAACAAATATATTTCAAGGAAGACGCAATACATGAAAGTCACAGATCAAGTAAACAGAGTAAGACGTGTGTAAACTTTAACAGTCAAATCATAACTGAGTCCAAATGTAGCGGTCACTGGCTGGTTGGCCGCTTAGGTGGCGCTGCTGCTGCATGGTTGGCAGACAGCACCACATGTAGAGGACGCGCATAACTGCGCGGTGGCACTTTGAAAGATCGGTGAGTCACAACAATTTCCCATTTCTCTGATAATATTCCATTCAAATTTGACATCGTTCTGAGTAGCTATTCTTTTTTTATGGCATTTTGAACCTGGAACTTTAATTATAATCACCCTGTTGTATGAAAATAAACATAAGTCTGATATGACCTGCTGATGACAAAAAGGGAAGAGGACACATACTTTCATAGGGCCAATCCACAGAACAACTTATAGGAAGCTACAGTGAGCATACTGTTACCTTCTCATAAACATGTATAATGAGTGAAATTGTTTGCAAATCTGTGATGAGGAGAACAAGTAAGACATGATGTTCATCACTTTATTAATAAAGGTATTACCTAACCAGGTAGCTGAGCATATTAAAGCAGCCCTTCTGGGATGTGAGGTGGTGAGCTTGATCCAGATTTAATCTGACTTGTGGATTAATGATGAGGGCTGCTGAGTAGGCCAGACAGGATGTGGTTTTTAGACTGTTTCCCACATCCAACGAGGTAAATGCTGGTCTGGTACGCACATTCTGCCTCAGCTACATGCTATGCAAACTTTTAGCAAACATTCTTACACTTGAACATAAATCTAGATGCAGGTGATAGGTGGGGTACACCAATTCTATCTTGGTTGGGGGGGGGGGGCATTTGGAAGGGCATCTGGCCAACACTTACCACTAACATTGCTCAAACACTTATAAATACTGACCCTGTAGAAGAAATGTGAAAAGGGAAAAGAAGAAGAACAAGAAAAGTAAAGCTATTAACCCTTTAACAGCTCTTTTGTAAGTAAGTTAATCCTTTTTTGTGGATGGTGTAAACACTCTCCACAGGAGTGTTGCAATACATCTCTTTTAGACAAATGCAAGGAGATTTTACCTGCATTTGTATCCTCGCTCCTTCCATATGGATCTCGATCCTGTTCGTGTTCAACGGTAACACTGGAACAATCTTATTAATGTAGTCTAGGTATCATTCTCCCCTTTACTTTGTGCTTAGGAACCTGTTGCAGTTGGGGGAGGAATTTGCAGAACTCTTAAGAGATTTCTGGGAAACCTCTAAAGCCATTCAACTTGTATTTATATAACTGTGTTCAGCATATGGTAAAACCTCAATTCTGCAATTGCACAATTTATGCCCTGGTCTCTTTGAAGTACCTTTCTACAATTTTAAGCTCTTTCATAGTTGACTGTTTATTTCTAGATGGGAACACACTGTTTTATATCATTCATGTGATAGTGGAGGAATTTGCTCAGTTTTATTTTGCTCAACATTTTATTGGAGAAGATAGAGTTCTTTCATTGGATACATATTTTGTTAGTATATGTACATATTTTACTACTCAATCCAGAATACTCTGTATTGTTGAATTCAATGTGGAAGACTGTACCTTATAATTCCTTTTCATGTGCACTTTGATGGGTAAGTTTTACCTCTTTCATCTTCTGCCTTACAATATAAAACAACTATCCAATTAAAACCACTATCTCTACTTTACACTGTTAATTACTTGGACAGTTAAAACAAGTAAGCTACGTTCTCTTCTATATTTATGTAGGAATATACTGTATTTACTTGACGCTGCATGTCAAGACAATATGGTCACTGAGCTAGAACAGTTTGTCGTAATACAAGCACAGAAGAAACAGGCACAAACAGATGACACATGAAATTAATATGAAGGGAAAAAGTGCAAGTACTAAGACTGGTTGCTTACAGGCAGAATAGAATAAAATGCAAAAGAATGAATGGGAGATCGAAATAGTAGTAATTGTTCCCTGTCACTCAAGGAGAAGGAAGGCTAACGCAAAACAAGGAGATGATATAAATAAGAAAAAAGAAGTGAAGATTAGGTTTTAACATCCCATTGATGACCATAAAGAAGGATAATGTCTGGGGAAGAAACAAAGTATGAAGACTAAAATATAAGAAAGAATTCTGTAAAAATTCAGATGGCAGTAATCACATCAACAAAGAGTCTAAAACACAGTATGCATCTGCTAAACATTTTAAAAATGTAGGAAACCTCAAGTACGCAGCTGGGATGTTCAACAGAAAGTAAGCAATTCAGTAGACATTAGAGGAGGTCTGAAGGAAGAAGCGCAGACGGAAATATGGAAGCATCTGATCCTGCCCGTCTGCTTTGACCCATGACGTCACAAATATGGCGGAAACGACCATAAACCACGATTCCAATATGGCGCATATAAAGTAGTTACGTACACATTATGAGGACGAAAATACATCGAAAAGCAAACATACACACATTCCACAAAAAGTCTGACACTAACGGGACAGGCGCGGGAAATAGGGGGTTTCTGGGTGGGGACAAACTAAATATAAACAAATTTAGACACCCACCCCCATACAAAACCACGCAAAACGAGGAAAAAACCAACATCACAAAACTCCCCAAATACCACTAAACACAATATTATCTGGAATCGGACACTTCCCTTGACCTATATAGCTCAACAGCAGGTCCCGATCTCATAAATTAGGACCTAACACTTCCCTTGACCTATCTAGCTCAAAAACATCTCCCGATACCAAAACCAACATTCCCAGCCACACATTGGGATCGAACACTTCCCTTGACCTGTTATCCTTACAACATCTCCACATACAGCCGTTCCTAGTCCGAGACGCCGGAACTTTAAGTAAGCCTCATTTCTTCACAGCATACCGAACACTTCATGACTTCATCCAAAAATCCGAATAGTTGAAGAAATTTTATTAGAGACAACGCACTGTCCCCCATCGTAGCTGACAACCAAAAACTGTTGACCCTGTCAGTCATATCCATACCTACCAAAGACATAAAAAAGCAATTTACCAAAATTCACACGACGCCACACTCGCAAACTAAACCAAAAACATCACCTACCACACCACCAGAGAGCACCACCGATTGCATCAAAACGACACCTACAAACACGCCTCTCTCACTAACTAAATTCCGCGCCATCGTGACGTCATACACAACAACAGCCTTATGTCACAGGTCAAAGCCGACGGGTGGGATTGGACGCTTCAGTCAACTCGCACAGACTGGTAAATCATGATTCATGGAGTTACAAATTTCTTGATAGTAATTAAAGCACCGATTGTATGAGACAGCATGTCACATTAGTAAAAATGCATCACTTGCTGACAAGATAGAAGAGGACAAACCATTCCATCCAGCTAAATGTCAAAAAACTAATTGAGACTCTTGCTGTCTCAGAGTAATGCTTGTAGTACAACCATACTTGTACGTGTGACTACATACTGGTGTGACTGTGCTATAAAGAGTAGTTTATAAACAAAAGTGAAATTTTATAAACTTTATTTATTTGTGTAGTCAGACCACATTGGACTACTGCAGCATTGGAAGACCTAGTGACAGGAACAACCAAATGAAAAAACAATTGATTCAGTTGGTTACTGGAAAACAGTCATCTAATTTGGTTGTAGTTTCACGTGTCAGCAGAATTATTCATTCATTATTTTGAGCAAAACTACTCTATGTGAGCAAACAAATGAAAACAATTTAATCAGTCGGTTGTAGCTTTACGAATTGATTGGACTAAACATTCAGTCTTTTGAGTGAAACCAGTATGTGGGAGCAACCAAATGAAAACCGTCAATGCAGACCAGCATATTCAGTTCTGAGCAGACACATTCAATCAATTTGCCATTGTTAAAGCATTATTGTTGTGTTGTACCCTGATGGAGGTTGCAACATACATACATGAATCCCTCAGTTAGACAGCAAGTGGTGTGGGATTTTTCAGATCCACCAATGCTTTGGCACACTACGGGCTTCATGCAAAGGAATAAGTTGACAACAGGGTTCAGGGTTTAGCTGAAGTTTATCAGGTCTCTATGGTTGGAGACAGCATACAAACTCGGGTATAAGGCTAGGGAGGTACAAATGAAGAAATGAGCTTCTGGTTTGGTACCTTGGTCTGATTTTATTGCTTCTTCCTGAGCTTACGTGAACATGCTGAAGAGCACAGTCACTGGGTCACAATTTTAATGAGTGGAGAACATAGATGAGGCTTACTAGACACTCAAATTACCAGAACAAATAGCCTGCCTGCCCTATCACTTAGACTAGAATCATGAAAGGGAGCCAGTTTCTTATTGCTCAAATTGAACCCTCAGGTCCTGTATACATCACACTGTAAATGACAATAGTCATAGCTACAAGTAAGCCATGATAGACAAACTACCCACAGATACGTACAGGCAAGAATGCAAGTCTTTCTTAGGGGACAAGCTTAATTGAATACACGTATTTCCCTTGCATAATTCTCTGCTGTCAGTTGATGGTCACCCAAGACTCATCTGCTGTCAGAAACTCTTGAATCAACTCTGTCCTGCTCGTCAACTGGTGGCATCTTTATACTGTGTTGTGGTTGTTTGCTTATAGATGGTACGTGATCATGTCACATTTTTACCCACAATTTGCAACCAGCCAGCTTGAAATTATTGGTTTCTTAATGCTCGTCACCTCATACTGATATCGCTAAAGTTTCAAGCACTGTACATCTCTGCCTAGGTTTCCAGACTGTAATTGTTAAAATTGTTACCAAGATGACTTTTTTGCTGGGAATCCTTTCATGATTTAGTCATTACTCATTTCTTAATGCTTGTGACCTCATATTTGTCTGATGAAAGCATTAAGCCCGATACATCTCCATCTAGGTTTCCAGGCTTTCCTTGTTAAAATTCTTACCCAGACAACTTATTATATTTTTGTTGATCATCCCTCTATGAGTCGGTTATTACAGTTGACTGAACTCTGTTATTGCCTCACACACACACAGGATTTAACTTTTACAAGCTTTCGGGGCCAATGGCTCCATTTTATGGCAGAAGAGTTGGAGAGGAAGGAAGAGGGGTGAAGGAAAAGGACTGCAGAGATGTAGGGAAACGGGTATAGTTCAGAAAAGTCACCCAGAACCTCGGGTCAGGGTAGACTTACAGGACGTGATGAGAAAGAAAGACTGATTGTTGGGGACTGTAACGGGCAAGATTTGAAAATCTGGGAGCTTAAAGATGGAAGACAGGGTAATACACAAGACAGAGATTACTACGAAAACATCATGCATGCCTTAACAAAAGTGAAAAGCTAAGTGCACTGTATGTAACAGAGGTGGCAGGCAGGACAGCAAAAAATAAACAAGCCAGAAAATGGAAGATGTAGAAAACTAAAATGGAGTGAAGAAAGGACAAGTTACAGGAAAGAAATGCTGAGATGGAAGGAATTAATGTAAATTAAGACCAGGTGGGTTGCGACAACCAAGGACATGTACTGCTAGTTCCCACCTGTGGAGTTCTGAGAAACTGGTACCTGTGTGGTGCAACAGGGGCAGAGATCACGACTGTCATGTTGTACAGCACACTCTGCAACAGGATATTGTTTGTTGCCTGTATACACCCTCTGCCTGTGTCTATTCATCCTGACTGATAACTGGGTAGTAGTCATACCACTGTATAAGGCTGAAGAGTGTTTAAACAACATCTGGTATATGGCATGTGTTGTTTCACAGGTGGCTCGCCCTGTGATAGTATATTTTTGCCAGTTACATGGTGGGAATAGGTGGTGGTAGGAGGGTGCATAGGGCAAATCGTGCAGCGGGGACAGTCACAGGAGTAGGAGCCACAGGGTAGGGAGATGGGTGCAGAAGGAGCATAGGGTCTGACAAGGATATTGCGGAGACCAGGTGACGAAAAGCTATTCTAGGTGTGGCTGGCAAAATCTCACACAGAATGGATCACACTTCAATCCATGATTTTAGGAAGTCATGGCCTTGGCGAAGAAGCTGATTGATACATTCAAGACCAGGATAATACTGGGTGACAAGTGGAGTGTTCCAAAGTGTGACATACAGTATTTGCAAGGATGATTCATATTATGAAACTATATTAACTAAAAAAATTCAAAGAAAATTAATTAATGATGAAACATTTTTCTTGCTAAGAGAATACTTCCAATAAGTTACAGTATATGGTTTAAAAGCAAGTGAGTAAATCACTAAACAATTAAAAAAATGTATCTTATATGATTTGTCCTCATGTCACCTCAGCATTACCAAAATAGAATTATCGGTGGTGGGTGTAAACCAACAGGAAAAGGAGAAGAGCTTCAATAAATTTAAACAGAAAAGTAATTGTTAATTTATTTAAACATAGATTTATAATGTAGTACCAATTACTAAGCTGTTTTAAAAAGTCCCAATTGATTGAAAGTAGAATGAAAAAGTCATATCCATCTTTGGTTTGCAGCTCCTTGTATTGGCCGTGTTTGCAGTTAACATTTTTGGGATTTGAGGTCCGCCTGTTACGCAAAACACCGTTTTTCTCAGTACCCAAACATGTTTCGGCACCACTGTGCCATCATCTGTGGGTTTTCGTTTTTATTTATTCTGCAATGTGAACATTTTTGTTACATGATTATAAAATTAAGTGCATTTTTAGTTCAAACAACAGATCGTTTCTTTTTGTAAATACCTTTACATTTGGTGAGCATGAATTTACTGGACCACTCTTGCGTTAATTATTACAGGTAGCTTGTCATCTGCAACCAAACCATGTTGATGAGAAAGTTTTTTGCTGAGAGTTAACCTATATTCTAGAGTGTAATTTAGTTTTTCGCGCCTATTTTCGTACTTACTTACGTTTTCGTGTGACAAGCACTTCCATTCTCCGCATCATGCTGAGATGTTGTGATGCATACGTAACTATAGCAAGTATTTTTCACAAATTACGTAGTAAAACGCTTTTCACTACACCAGAACACAGTGTGATTGTGTTTTGTTGTGTGTCCCAGCCCAGTCAGTGTTCATTTGTTTTCCAGAGAGTTTGGCGCCAAATTTGAATTTTATTTGCATTTTATCTTTGTGTGTGTTTCTTAGCTGTCCTTGTTGTCTTTTATATGGTATTCCTATTTGTGTGCAAATGGTGCGTCTTTGCAGATTTTAGTGTATTTATTTTTCGTACGTGTGTGTGTCTGTGTCTGTGTGTGTGTGTGTGTGTGTAGGCTTTATCTGTTTGTGCTGTTTTCATTTGTAAAGTTCCTTTTAATGTGTTAAATAGTGTGCCCTTGCAGAGTGTAGTGTATTCGTTTAAGACCTGTTTTCCTTCCACTATTGCCTTCTTTATATGGAAGTTTTCCTCAATGGTCAGTTTGCTGTATAGGCTGTGGCTGGGTTTTAGCATTCTAAGTCTGTTTCTATTGTGGTTGGGTGGCGGTTGTTGGCTATAAGGTGGTCAGCAAATGTGCTATGGGAGCTGTTGCTTTTTAAAGCTCTGAGATGTTCTGAATATCTTGTTTTGAAGTATCTGCATGTTTGTCCTATGTATACTGACTGGCAAGTGTTGCATGTGAGTTCATATATTCCTGACCTGTTAAATTTATCCAGGGGTGTTTCTTGTGTTCTGGTCTTTTTCTGTCTTGTGTTCTCCATCCGGTATCCTATTTGGAGTCCCTGTTTCTTTAATATGTTGCCTATTCTGTGAACAATCTTGTTATTGTAGGTGAGTATGTGCCATTTTGTTTTGTGTGTGTGTTGTTGCTCTTTTGTGGCTTGTGTGTGGTCATTGTTTGTGTTTTTTGTTGTTCTGTGCTGGGTAAGGATTTGTGTGTGTGTGTGTGGTGGGTTCATTTTTGTACTGTTTGCATGTTTTTGGTTTAACTTGCCTACCATATGGGTAGTGTAATCATTTTCTACTGCTATTTGTTTTTTTGTGTTTAGTTCTTGTGTTCATGCAGGCGATGGCGTGATGAACCATCCCTGTTTCTTCTTCTCTTCCTAGCAAATCTATTCATCAAGAATCAGCAACATTAATGGCCATGGGTCCCTTTGAAGTAAAATATTCCGGAGGTAAACTAGGTTCCCATTCGGATCTCCGGGCGGAACCTACTTCGAAGAGATTCAGGCCGAAATGAACTTTCAGGTTGGGAACATGGAACGTTAAAAGTTTGAACAGGCCAGGAAGATTCCAGACATTATTAGACGAATTAGATAGATATGATGTAGACATTACAGCTATTCAAGAAACTCGGTGGCAGGGGGCGGGTAGCATAAAGAGGGGTAACTATACATTTTTCTATAGAGGTGCGGAAGCTCACAGTTTTGGAACAGGTTTCGCAATACAGGGAAAAGTGCTTCACGCAATCAGAGATATAAGGTTCATTAGTGACCAACTATCAGTTATAGTGTTGTCCGGCAGGTGGAATAGACTAGTAGTAATTAATGTACACGCACCAACGGAGGACACTGAAGAGGTTGTTAAAGACAGCTTTTATGAAGAACTAGATCAACTGTGGGATGAGTTCTCCTCGTATGATACAAAATTAATCATAGGTGATTTTAATGCAAAGATAAGGAAGGAGGAAGCATTCCGGCCTACAATTGGGAAAGAAAGTTTGCATAACATTTTGAATGATAATGGCACAAGGGTGGTTAATTTTGCTGTTTCAAAAGACATGATTGTTGAGAACACATATTTCAAGAGGAAGGACATTCATAAAGCAACTTGGGTCTCTCCTGATGGACACACCTGAAACCAAATTGATCATGTTCTTGTAGATCGGAGATGGCACACTAGTATAGAAAATGTTAGGACTTTCAGGGGAGCAGACTGTGATTCTGATCATTTTCTTGTAATTGCCAAAGTTCACCAACGGCTATCTACAGCAACATCAAGGTGTCACAATGCAGAACTTGTTAGGTTCGACACTGACAAGCTAAATGATGAAAACTTTAGAAGAAGGTACATGGTAGAAATTACAAAAAGGTTTGATGCTCTCAGGACACACGAAGATCAAGACGAGGATGTAAATAGACAGTGGATCACTGTGAGGAGTAATATCAAAGAGGCAGCGAAGGTCACAATAGGTAAAATTAAGAAGAACAGGAGGAAACCGTGGTTTGATGAGGAAAGCAAGAAATTGGTAGAGGAAAGGAGAAAAGCGCGATTAGATTGGGATAGAATGGGAGACAGAAAACGAGAGGAGTTCTTGAACTTGAGAAGGGAAGTTGGTCGTAGGCTACAGGCAAAGAAGAAGGATTATTTGAACAATCAAGTTACAAAAATGGAAACAAACAGTAAAACAAAAAACATTAGGGAACTTTACCCGGACATAAATGGGTATAGGAAGGGCTTCAAGGCCTTTGGTGGAAGTAGTTCACAAAGGTGCTAACTAAAGTATGGAACTCAGAGATGGTACCTGAAGAGTGGCAGGAGTCGATTCTGATCCCAATTTTTAAGAAAGGTGGCAAATTGGATTGTAGTAATTATACAGGGATATCGCTATTACCAGTATGTTCCAAAATTTTCTCGAATATTCTGCTAAGCAGCCTTACACCATATGCAGATGAAATTGTGTGGGATTACCAAGCCGGCTTTCGGAGGAACAGATCAACTATAGACCAAATATTCACCCTGCGTCAAATTTTGGAAAAGAAATGAGAATACAATAAACCAGTTCATAATCACTTCATAGATTTTACAAAAGCATATGATTCAGTATTTCAGTCAAAATTGTACCAAATTCTTTTGGAACTTGGAATACCAAAGAAGTATGTTAGACTTATAGAAGCGAGCTTGAAAAACACAAAAGGTAGAGTACACATGGGGAAATTGAAGTCAGAAGAATTTGTAATAAAGAACGGACTTAAGCAGGGAGATGCCCTGTCTCCGCTACTTTTTAATTTAGTCCTAGAATATATTGTACGAATGGCAGCAGATAATTCAGAGGGTGTGGAGTTAAATGGAAATATTAAGATATTAGGATATGCAGATGATCTAAACATCATTAGCGATAGGAAAGAATCTGTAACAGCAAATGCGAATGCGTTAAACAAGGCTAGTGAAGATGTAGGTCTAAGGATAAGTAAAGACAAAACTAAATACCTGGTTACTACTAGAATGCCAACAGCAGTAGATCAGGAAATGTTAAGAGTTGGAGACATGCAGTTTGAAAAAGTGAACACATTTAAGTATCTAGGCGTGGACATCACTGTGAGAAATGAGATTGAATCCGAACTGAAGAAGAGATTACGGGCGGGAAATGCGTGCTACTTCTCACTGAATAGATCACTTTCATCACGGATATTGTCTAGGAATTTAAAGATTAGAATATACAAAACTATTATTCTACCAGTTATGCTGTATGGGTGTGAGACTTGGTCTCTCACTGTGCAAAATGAAAAGCCATTTCGAGTATTTGAAAACAAAATTTTGAGGAAAATTTTTGGAGCAAAAAGGGATGGCATTAGCGGAGAGTGGCGAAAACTGCATAACGAAGAGGTTCACGAACTCTATTCAAGCCCTGACATAATCAGTATTATTAAATCACGTAGGCTGCGATGGGCGGGTCACGTAGCTCGAATGGATGAGGGCAGGGCAGCGCGCAGAGTACTGGTAGGGCAGCTAGAAGGAAAACGTGCTGTGGGGAGACTGAGGCGTAGATGGGAGGAAAATGTGAAGGCTGATTTGAAGAGCCTAGGTATTGAAGGTGAATGGAAGGAAATAGCCCAAGACAGGGACAGATGGCGAAAATACGTTGCTGCAGTAATGGACTCTCGAGTCCGGTATGACCAGTGAGTAAGTAAGCAAGTAAGTAAGTGAGACAAGATGGTCAATGCCTTCATGGAAAAGTGTTTGCAGTTGTCTGCAGAAGTGTGATTGTACCAAGGAGTTCACCTCTTCAAGCTAAACAAAGTGGTAGCCACAAATGTCTTTCTTCAGGGCTCCAAAATTATGAAAATTGCATGAGGAAAGGACAGGACTGTAAGGAGGACATGTAACTTCTAAGCAAAACTTCTGAAGCATAGTCAGAACAACCTCAATAACAAGTGAGTAGGCCCACATGTTGCCAAGGTTGTTTTGACTTCACTGCAGAAGTTTTGCTGGGAAGCCATTACACATCCTCAGTTCAGCCCCAGTCTCTTCCCATGTGATCCCCATATTTTTGGAGCCCAGAAGAAAGGCATTTATGGCCATTGATTTGCTTCTGTTGAAGAGGTGCACACCTGGTTACAATCATGGTTCCACACACAACTGCAAAAATTTTTCCATGAAGGCATTTATCATGTTGTACTACAGTGGAATAAATGTATTAACAGTTATGTTGATTATTTTTGAAATAATAAACAGTTCACGTACTTTTTCCATCTCTCTCATTTTCATTTGACTGCCCTTTACATGAAAAATGCAAATAGGTTTAGCCAACCTTCAGTGAAACAGACGATTATTTGTACCTTAATATTCAGACACATGTTCAGAATTATATCAGTGTATGCAGAGTATTAAAAACATAACACAGAATTGACTTTGACACAGTGCAGGTATCCAGGTTAATGTAACCATTTGCTGGTGTTCACAGTAAACAAATGAAAACACAAGGAAAATGTATACTCGTTATTCAGTCCAATTTATCTTGACCACCTCAAGTGAGCTGCATTTTTATCTTCCATTAGCTGGTGTACACTCAGGCAAGCTTACAACTGGAAATGGTTGACTGAATGATCAGTGTGTGTTTCCTTTGCGTTTCCATTTGTTTTCTGTAAAAACTGTGTGCTAGTACAGAAAAGTAATAGTTTTAGATTATTTTTAATACTGTCATGTTTAAGGAGTGGTACACTCTGATACATTTTTAAGTAGGTCTTGAGTAGAGAAATTGGAGTACTGAATACAAAATGTACACAAGTACTCCTGTTTATATCTTTGTAACATACAAAGTTAGAAGACAGTTCATCACACTGGTTAATGTCTCACTGGTAACTAAACAACATTTGCTTGGTATGATTATTTTTTCTTTTGAACAAAAAGTTGTGTGGGCTTGTCAAAACAAATAGAACACCCTGTATATTTGTTGCAATCACATCTTCGCCTGTAAGGTTTTTCAAGGAAAAGAGGTATATTTATACAAACATCTTCTTCATACTGGGCACTGCAGCCATAAATTCATTAAATGACAGAGAAATCAAACAATCAGAAGACCAGTTTGGTATATCAACAATATTATGAAAAGGATAGATTGCTACTCACCATAAGGATGACACATCACGTTGCAGATAGGCACGAAGAAAAGATATTTACAGATTGAGCTTTTTGCCAAGCCTTCTTTGGAAATAAAGGAAAATACACACACAATCATACAAGCAGGCCACTCTGGCCAGAGACAGCAGTCATTGTTGTTGTAACTGCTGTCTGCTTCACATCTGCTGTACAGCAAACTACGTAAATTTAAGTATTAACTGTGTTTTTCTTAGTTGTCACTTCTTTTTCTGTGTGTTTTTTTCTTTTAGGAAGCTTTAATTTTCGAGTACTAATAATAGTGTTCCATAGATTTCATGTTTGTTTTGAATACACTCCAGAGACAGGTACTGCTTATTTTCATTGTTTCCAACAAGAAGTGTCTAGTAACCAAAATTCAGTCTGCTAGCAGCTGCCTTTAGTGAATTAGCCATCTAGTTAAAAGTTGATTATCTCTATACAGTGAATTGTTGATTTCTTAGGATGGATAGGATGTGTGACTGCTGTGTATGGATGCAGGAGGAGCTGGCCACTGTTCACGAACAGCTGAATGTGTTGATGGCTGTGATCAGCCATCTTCAGGGTGCTGCCTTGGAGTATTTGAAACAGTTAATGCAGAACAGGGAATCAGCAATCATAAAGTGGTTACTGCAGTGATGATTTCAGCCATAAATAGAAATATTAAAAAAGGTAGGAAGATTTTTCTGTTTAGCAGGTTTCAGAGTACTTGATGGCTCAACACAAAAGTTTAGTCTCAAGTACAGATAGTGTTGAGGATCAGCAGACAAAGTTCAAAACCATTGTACAATATGCATTAGATAAGTATGTGCCAAGCAAGATCATAAGAGATGGAAAAGAGTCACCGTGGTACAACAACCGAGTTAGGAAACTGCTGCAGAAGGAAAGGGAACTTCACAGAAAACATAAACATAGCCAAAGACTTGCAGACAAACAAAAATTACACGAAGGGAAATGTAGTGTGAGGAGGGCTATGCGAGAAGCATTCAGTGAATTCGAAAGTAAAGTTCTATGTACTGACTTGGCAGAAAATTTTAAGAAATTTTGGTCTGATGTCAAAGTGGTAGGTGTATCAAAACAAAATGTCCAGATGCTCTGTGACCAAAATGGTACTGAAACAGAGGATGACAGACTAAAGGCAAAAATACTAAATGTCTTTTTCCAAAGCTGTTTCACAGAGGAAGACTGCACTGTAGTTCCTTCTCTTGATTGTTGCACAGATGACAAAATGGTAGATATCAAAATAGATGATAGTTGAGAGTTGCTTTCCGTTAGAACATTCTAAATGGGGCACTAGCAATAATGGGAAGCCTGGGTGGCTGACTAGTGGGATAAGGATAATGTAGAACAAAGTGGGAATTATATCAGAATGTTAGAAGTAGTCACACTCAAGCTACAGTAGCCCATTGCAAACAGTATTGTAAGGTGCTTAAAAATGCTATCAGGAAGGAAAGAGTATGTGGTATGAAAATAGAATAGCTAATTCACAGGATAAAATTAAAACCATATGATCAGTTGTGAAGGAAGTGTCAGGTCAGCAGCACAAGGTCGACGATATAAAGTGAATTTGCAGTAAAAACATTTCTGTTACTGATAAGTCAGATATACAGGGTTATTACAAATGATTGAAGCGATTTCACAGCTCTACAATAACTTTATTATTTGACATATTTTCACAATGCTTTGCACACACATACAAAAACTCAAAAAGTTTTTTTAGGCATTCACAAATGTTCGATATGCGCCCCTTTAGTGATTCAGCAGACATCAAGCCGATAATCAAGTTCCTCCCACACTCAGCGCAGCATGTCCCCATCAATGAGTTCAAAAGCATCATTGATGCAAGCTCGCAGTTCTGGCACGTTTCTTGGTAGAGGAGGTTTAAACACTGAATCTTTCACATAACCCCACAGAAAGAAATTGCATGGGGTTAAGTTGGGAGAGCATGGAGGCCATGACATGAATTGCTGATCATGATCTCCACCACGACCGATCCATCGGTTTTCCAATCTCCTGTTTAAGAAATGCCGAACATCATGATGGAAGTGCGATGGAGCACCATCCTGTTGAAAGATGAAGTCGGTGCTGTCGGTCTCCAGTTGTGGCATGAGTCAATTTTCCAGCATGTCCAGATACACGTGTCCTGTAACGTTTTTTTTTGCAGAAGAAAAAGGGGCCATAAACTTTAAACCGTGAGATTGCACAAAACACGTTAACTTTTGGTGAATTGTGAATTTGCTGCACGAATGCGTGAGGATTCTCTACCGCCCAGATTCGCACATCGTGTTTGTTCACTTCACCATTAAGAAAAAATGTTGCTTCATCACTGAAAACAAGTTTCGCACTGAATGCGTCCTCTTCCATGAGCTGTTGCAACCGCGCCGAAAATTCAAAGCGTTTGACTTTGTCATCAGGTGTCAGGGGTTGTAGCAATTGTAAACGGTAAGGCTTCTGCTTTAGCTTTTTCCGTAAGATTTTCCAAACCGTCGGCTGTGGTACGTTTAGCTCCCTAATTGCTTTATTCGTCGACTTCCGCGGGCTCGCGTGAAACTTGCCCGCACACGTTCAACTGTTTCTTCGCTCACTGCAGGCTGACCCGTTGATTTCCCCTTACAGAGGCATCCAGAAGCTTTAAACAGTGCATACCATCGCCAAATGGAGTTAGCAGTTGGTGGATCTTTGTTGAACTTTGTCCTGAAGTGTCGTTGCACTGTTATGACTGACTGATGTGAGTGCATTTCAAGCACGACATACACTTTCTCAGCTCCTGTCGCCATTTTGTCTCACTGCGCTCTCGAGCGCTCTGGCAGCAGAAACCTGAAGTGCGGCTTCAGCCGAACAAAACTTTATGAGTTTTTCTACATATCTGTAGTGTGTCGTGACCATATGTCAATAAATGGAGCTACAGTGAACTTATGAAATCGCTTCAATCATGTGTAATAGCCCTGTATGTACATCATTTAACAATCATTTTCTGAGCATTGCTGGTGAATTAAATAAAAATTTAGTTTCTACAGGAAATCATATAACTTTCTTGGCAAATGCCTTTCCGAGATTGATGTCTGAAATACTCCTCTGTGATACAGATGAGAGGGAAATTGAGTCAATAATTAAATGACTGAAGATTAAGGACTCTCATGGTTACGATGGAGTGTCTAGCATCTAGCAGAATATTAAAGTACTGTGCTGCACATGTTAGCCCTGTATTTAGCCATATTTGTAATTTTTCCTTTAGGAATGGTCAGTTTCCTGAATGATTAAAGTACTCAGTAATATAGCCACTTTATAAAAAGTGAGAAAGGGATAATGCAGGTAATTTTAGACCTATTTCTATGCCATCAGTGTTTGCAAAAGTTATTGAAAATGCTATGTATGTGAGGATAATTGCTCAGTTTATATCACACGATTTGCTATCAAATGTACAGTTCGGCTTTAGAAGTCGTTTAACAACTGAAAATGATATATTCTCTTATCTCTGTGAGGTACTGGATGGGTTAAACAAAAGGTTTCAAATGCTTGGAATATTTTTTGATTTAACTATGGCATTTGATTGTGTTGATCACAAAATACTGCGCTAGAAGTTGGACCATTACGGAATACGGGGTAGCTCACAATTGGTTCACCTCTTACTTTAGCAACAGGTAGCAAAAGGTCATTATTCACAATGTTGAAAATGGCTGTGATGTGGGGTCTGAGTGGAGTACTGTCAAGTGGGGGGCGCCCCAGGGATCAGTATTGGGGCCACTCCTGTTCCTTATGTGTATATATATATACACTCCTGGAAATTGAAATAAGAACACCGTGAATTCATTGTCCCAGGAAGGGGAAACTTTATTGACACATTCCTGGGGTCAGATACATCACATGATCACACTGACAGAACCACAGGCACATAGACACAGGCAACAGAGCATGCACAATGTCGGCACTAGTACAGTGTATATCCACCTTTCGCAGCAATGCAGGCTGCTATTCTCCCATGGAGACGATCGTAGAGATGCTGGATGTAGTCCTGTGGAACGGCCTGCCATGGCATTTCCACCTGGCACCTCAGTTGGACCAGCGTTCGTGCTGGACGTGCAGACCGCGTGAGACGACGCTTCATCCAGTCCCAAACATGCTCAATGGGGGACAGATCCGGAGATCTTGCTGGCCAGGGTAGTTGACTTACACCTTCTAGAGCACGTTGGGTGGCACGGGATACATGCGGACGTGCATTGTCCTGTTGGAACAGCAAGTTCCCTTGCCGGTCTAGGAATGGTAGAATGATGGGTTCGATGATGGTTTGGATGTACCGTGCACTATTCAGTGACCCCTCGACGATCACCAGTGGTGTACGGCCAGTGTAGGAGATCGCTCTCCACACCATGATGCCGGGTGTTGGTCCTGTGTGCCTCGGTCGTATGCAGTCCTGATTGTGGCGCTCACCTGCACGGCGCCAAACACGCATACGACCATCATTGGCACCAAGGCAGAAGCGACTCTCATCGCTGAAGACGACACGTCTCCATTCGTCCCTCCATTCACGCCTGTCGCGACACCACTGGAGGCGGGCTGCACGATGTTGGGGTGTGAGCGGAAGACGGCCTGACGGTGTGCGGGACCGTAGCCCAGCTTCATGGAGACAGTTGCGAATGGTCCTTCCCGATACCCCAGGAGCAACAGTGTCCCTAATTTGCTGGGAAGTGGCGGTGCGGTCCCCTATGGCACTGCGTAGGATCCTACGGTCTTGGCGTTCATCCGTGCGTCGCTGCGGTCCGGTCCCAGGTCGACGGGCACGTGCACCTTCCGCCGACCACTGGCGACAACATCGATGTACTGTGGAGACCTCACGCCCCACGTGTTGAGCAATTCGGCGGTACGTTTACCCGGCCTCCCGCATGCCCACTATACGCCCTCGCTCAAAGTCCGTCAACTGCACATACGGTTCACGTCCACGCTGTCGCGGAATGCTACCAGTGTTAAAGACTGCGATGGAGCTCCGTATGCCACGGCAAACTGGCTGACACTGACGGCGGCGGTGCACAAATGCTGCGCAGCTAGCGCCATTCGACAGCCAACACCGCGGTTCCTAGTGTGTCCGCTGTGCCGTGCATGTGATCATTGCTTGTACAGCCCTCTCGCAGTGTCCGGAGCAAGTATGGTGGGTCTGACACACCGGTGTCAATGTGTTCTTTTTTCCATTTCCATATATATATATATATATATATATATATATATATATATATATATATACTCCTGGAAATTGAAATAAGAACACCGTGAATTCATTGTCCCAGGAAGGGGAAACTTTATTGACACATTCCTGGGGTCAGATACATCACATGATCACACTGACAGAACCACAGGCACATAGACACAGGCAACAGAGCATGCACAATGTCGGCACTAGTACAGCGTATATCCACCTTTCGCAGCAATGCAGGCTGCTATTCTCCCATGGAGACGATCGTAGAGATGCTGGATGTAGTCCTGTGGAACGGCTTGCCATGCCATTTGCACCTGGCGCCTCAGTTGGACCAGCGTTCGTGCTGGACGTGCAGACCGAGTGAGACGACGCTTCATCCAGTCCCAAACATGCTCAATGGGGGACAGATCCGGAGATCTTGCTGGCCAGGGTAGTTGACTTACACCTTCTAGAGCACGTTGGGTGGCACGGGATACATGCGGACGTGCATTGTCCTATTGGAACAGCAAGTTCCCTTGCCGGTCTAGGAATGGTAGAACGATGGGTTCGATGACGGTTTGGATGTACCGTGCACTATTCAGTGTCCCCTCGACGATCACCAGTGGTGTACGGCCAGTGTAGGAGATCGCTCCCCACACCATGATGCCGGGTGTTGGCCCTGTGTGCCTCCGTCGTATGCAGTCCTGATTGTGGCGCTCATCTGCACGGCGCCAAACACGCATACGACCGTCATTGGCACCAAGGCAGAAGCGACTCTCATCGCTGAAGACGACACGTCTCCATTCGTCCCTCCATTCACGACTGTCGCGACACCACTGGAGGCGGGCTGCACGATGTTGGGGCGTGAGCGGAAGACGGCCTAACGGTGTGCGGGACCGTAGCCCAGCTTCATGGAGACGGTTGCGAATGGTCCTCGCCGATACCCCAGGAGCAACAGTGTCCCTAATTTGCTGGGAAGTGGCGGTGCGGTCCCCTACGGCACTGCGTAGGATCCTACGGTCTTGGCGTGCATCCGTGCGTCGCTGCGGTCCGGTCCCAGGTCGACGGGCACGTGCACCTTCCGCCGACCACTGGCGACAACATCGATGTACTGTGGAGACCTCACGCCCCACGTGTTGAGCAATTCGGCGGTACGTCCACCCGGCCTCCCGCATGCCCACTATACGCCCTCGCTCAAAGTCCGTCAACTGCACATACGGTTCACATCCACGCTGTCGCGGCATGCTACCAGTGTTAAAGACTGCGATGGAGCTCCGTATGCCACGGCAAACTGGCTGACACTGACGGCGGCGGTGCACAAATGCTGCGCAGCTAGCGCCATTCGACGGCCAACACCGCGGTTCCTGGTGTGTCCGCTGTGCCGTGCCTGTGATCATTGCTTGTACAGCCCTCTCGCAGTGTCCGGAGCAAGTATGGTGGGTCTGACACACCGGTGTCAATGTGTTCTTTTTTCCATTTCCAGGAGTGTATATATATGCCCTCTAGTATTATGGTAACAATAAAATATTTCTGTTTGCTGATGACACTAGCTTGGTAGTAAAGGATGTTGTGTGCAGCACTGGCTCTGTTTCAAATAGTGCAGTACACGACCTCAATTCATGGCTTGTAGAAAATAAACTAACGCTAAATCACAGTAAGACTCAGTTTTTACAGTTTATAACACACAATTCAACCAAACCGGACTTTTAATTTCACAGAATGGGCGTATGATTAGTGAAACTGAACAGTTCAAATTTCTAGGTGTTCAGATAGATAACAAGCTGTTGTGGAAAGCCCACATTCGGGATATTGTTCAAAGACTTAATACTGGCATTTTTACTATTTGAATGGTATCAGAAGTGAGTGATCGTTTGACACAAAAATTAGTCTACTATGCTTATTTTCATTCACTATTGCCATACAATATTATATTTTGGGGTAACTCTTCTCATTCTAAAAGGATATTTTTTTCTCAGAAATGGGCGGTTTGGGCAATAAGTGGTGTTAGTTCACGAACCTCTTGTTGACCTCTATTCACGAATCTGGGTATTTTGACATTGGCCTCTCCATATGTATATTCCTTATTGTTGTTTCTTGTTACCAATATTAGTTTATTCCCAAGAATAAGCAGCTTTCACTTGGTTAATACGCGGCAGAAATCAAATCTGCATTTGGATCGGACTTCCTTAACTCTTGTGCAAAAAGATGTGCAGTATACTGCTGCATCCATTTTCAAAAAGCTGCCACTCGAAGTCAAACATCTTACAAGGTAACCTCCCCATCGCACTCCCCCCCCCCCCCCCCGCAGATTTAGTTATAACTTGGTCCAGTGGATAGGCCCTGAAAAACTGAACACAGATCAATCGTGAAAACAGGAAGAAGTTGTGTGGAACTATGAAAAAAATAAGCAAAATATACAAACTGAGTAGTCCATGGCAAGATAGGCAACATCAAGGATAGTGGGAGCTCAGGAGCATAAGAGATTGTCAGATACTAATTGTCTGAAAATAAAAGATTAAGCTATTCACTCGAGGGAAGACCTGAACCAAGCACCTCTCGCTCCGCAGCTGCTCACGCTAACCACGGCACCACGGCGCTCCTGAGCTCCCACTATCCTTGGTGTTGCCTATCTTGCCATGGACTACTCAGTTTGTATATTTTGCTTATTTCTTCATAGTTCCACACAACTTCTTCCTGTTTTCTCGATTGATCTGTGTTCAGTTTTTCAAGGCCTATCCACTGTACCAACTTATAACTAAATCTGAGGGGGGTGCGATGGGGAGGTTCCCTTGTTAGAAGTAATCCACGCACTTTCAAATCAAATGTGAAGAGATTCCTCATGGGTCACTTCTTCTATTCTGTCAAGGAGTTCCTTGAAAAATTAAGCTAATTTTTATTGTATCGCTGATATGTTTACTTAAACTTATGGACTGACTTTTTTAAGGCTCATGAACATTTATTTTTATCTGTTGTTATGTTTATGTAGTAATTTCATGTACTGACAAGTTCCATGGCCTTGGAGATTTGCTCCTAAATTTGGTCCTATGGAACTTGATGAGTAAATAAATCAATAAATAAATAATGACAGAGGGATAGAAAAACAATTAAAATCACTCAAGAGAGGAAAGGCCGCTGGGCCTGATGGGATACCTGTTTGATTTTACACAGAGCATGTGAAGGAACTTGCCTCCCTTCTTGCAGCGGTGTACCGCAGGTCTCTATAAGAGCATAGTGTTCCAAAAATTGGAAAAGGGAACAGGTCCTCCCCGTTTTCAAGAAGGGACGTCGAACATATGTGCAGAACTATAGACCTATATCTCTAACGTTGATCAGTTGTAGAACTTTGGAACACATATTATGTTTGAGTATAATGACTTTTCTGGAGACTAGAAATCCACTCTGTAGGAATCAGCATGGGTTTCGAAAGAGACGGTCATGTGAAACCCAGCTCGCGCTATTCAGCCACGAGACTCAGAGGGCCATAGACACGGGTTCCCAGGTAGATGCCGTGTTTCTTGACTTCTGCAACGCATTTGATACAGTTCCCCACAGTCGTTTAATGAACAAAGTAAGAGCATACAGACTATCAGACCAATTGTGTGATTGGATTGAAGAGTTCCTAGATAACAGAATGCAGCATGTCATTCTCAATGGAGAGAAGTCTTCCAAAGTATGAGTGATTTCAGGTGTGCTGCAGTGGTGTGTCATAGGACTGTTGCTAATCACAATATACATGAATGACCTTGTGGATAACATCGGAAGTTCACTGAGGCTTTTTGCAAATGATGCTGTAGTATATCGAGAGGTTGTAACAATGGAAAATTGTACTGAAATGCTGCAGTATCTGCAACAAATTGACACATGGTGCAGGGAATGGCAATTGAATGTCAATACAGACAAATGTACTGTGCTGCGAATACATAGAAAGAAAGATCCTTTATCATTTAGCTACAATATAGCAGGTCAGCAACTGGAATCAGTTAATTCCATACATTATCTGGGAGTAGGCATTAGGAATGAATTAAAATGGAATGACAACATAAAATTAATCATCGGTAAAGCAGATGCCAGACTGAGATTCATTGGAAGAATGCTAAGGAAATGCAATCCGAAAACAAAGGAAGTAGGTTACATTACACTTGTTCGCCCACTGCTTGAATACTGCTCACCAGTGTGGGATCCATACCAAATAGGGTTGATAGAAGAGATTGAGAAGTTCTAACAGAGAGCAGCGCACTTCATTACAGTATCATTTAGTAATTGCTAAAGCATTACACAGATGATAGATAAACCCAGTGGAATACTCTGCAAGAGAGATGCTCAGTTGCTCAGTACGGGCTTTTGTTGAAGTTTCGAGAACACACCTTCACCGAGGAGTCACGCAGTATTTTGCTCCCTCCTACGTATGTCTCATGAAGAGACCATGAGGATACAATCAGAGAGATTAGAGCCCACACAGAGACATACCGACAATCTTTCTTTCCATGAACAACACAAGACTGGAGCAGAAGAAAGAACCGATAGAGGTACTCAAAGTACCCTCCCCCACGCACCATCAGGTGGCTTGCAGAGTATGGATGTAGATGTAGATGTAGATTGGTGCATGAGGGGTGCCTTCTTGTGTGAATGTGTGTGTTTTTTCTTTTATTTCCAAAGAAGGCTTTGGTTGAAAGCTCAGTGTGTAACAGTCTTTTCATTGCACCTGTCTGCAACTCATCTTGCCCTCTTTATGGTGAGCAAGAATCTATCCTTTTCATAACATAGTTAAATAAAGGTGATTTATTTTCACCAATACTCTAAATTTCATTAGGATCTCATTTGGTTATGTCATATATAAACATCTAGTTTCAGCTTCTGCAGCTGTTTTCAAGTGTAAACACGTTGCAAATACAATGTAAACACAAAAAATTGAATAGAATGGCAGTTGCAATCAACTGTTACAGGAAATTAGAAATATAACAACATACATAAATGTGGATAAAATGTGACAATGACGGTTAACATATTTACAATGTGCAACCATTCATGATGATTTAAAACTGACAGTGGGCTTTGAGTAGCTATGCATATTGTCAATGCATTTTGAGCAGCTGTGAATATTTCACACGGCCAACAACATGTTTGAATAAAATTTGCAACATTGGAGGATAAATGGTGCCTCCATTGAAGATTTATTGAAGTTAAGGGTTGGGGTTGTTTTGGGGGAAGAGACCAAATAGTGAGGTCATCGGTCTCATCGGATTAGGGAAGGATGGGGAAGGAAGTCGGCCGTGCCCTTTCAAAGGAACCATCCCAGCATTTTCCTGGGGCAATTGAGGGAAATCATGGAAAATCTAAATGAGGATGGCCAGATGTGGGATTGAACCATCGTCCTCCTGAATGAGAGTCCAGTGTGCTAACGACTGTGCCACCTCGCTTGGTATTCAAGTTAAGGTTTCAGAAAAATATGGCTGTGTGACAGGACAGGAATTTGGTAAGGTCACTATTGGGGCAAATTTTCCACCTATACATTAGAAGTTTCTCATTATAATGACTTTTTTCTTTATCATTTGCTTCAAATGTGTGGGGACTACAATTCCTGCATGTAAAAAGGCTTCATGGATATTTACACCTTTAAAATTCTTCATTGCCCTCTCATCTGCAACCTCTCATCTAACGTACATCTTTGAAATGCCAGACTACACTATTATTACCACTCACTCACCTCACTGCTTTTTTTAAATGTACAGTCACAAGAAACAAATCTACAGTTACCTCTCCACATGAAAAAAAGCCTGTTGAGATGTAAAATAATTACAAACTTAGCCAAATTGCCATTTATACAAAGAATATCCTCAGGTATGCTCCAGCTCTAGAACTGATAAATGCATGAAATTGAAGCAATGTATTGTGGTGCTTTAATGTCAGAGCAGGGCAGAAAAATCATTATGTGAGACAAGATACAACAAAAGACCGGAAAATATTTAAACTGCAGACTTGCTGCACACTTTGATTTATTGCACTGGACAGCACACATATAGCCTATTGTGAATTGTGAATTGCAATTTATTAGTCTCATAACATACACTTACAAATCATGTGATTATGGTACCTTACTAATGTATGTTTTAAATAAAAGTAATGACAAAAGATTAATAATGTTTTTTAAATTATATCAGGAGAAATATCACTTGTTTATCTATTCTTCTGAATTGCCTGTTTAAAAATTTTGGATGAAATGTGTTCTGTTAAAAACAAAGGAAGTACAGAAGGTGGACAAAAATATGGAAGCATCACATACACAACACATTGCAATGCCTAATACAGTGTAGGCAGATTTCTGGAATTCAAAACAGCTTCCAGTCATCTGAGAATGGTTAAATACAGCTCCTATATAGTTTTCAAGTGAATCTTATACCATTCTTCCTGCAAAATTGTGGCAAGTTCAAGTAATGATAATAGATGTAGATAGTGATCACGCACCCTTCCCTGCAAAGTAGACCACAAAGACTCAATACTATTGAGATCTGGTGACCATGGTGGTTAGTGGGAAGTCAACAGTTCATCTTTGTGCACAGGAAGCCAGTCCTGGGTTATTTGAGCTGTGTGAAGAGGGACTCTGTCATCTTCAAAGAAAGAATCACCATTGGGGAGCAAACATTGTACCATGGGATGGACCTGATCAGCTACAATGATTACATAATCCTTAGCAGTAATGTGATCTTGCAGAGTAACCATGGTGCCCATAGGATACTATAACATGGCTGCTAGAATCAACACTGAACCCTGCCATGTTTCTGTCTTGGGATTGAGCAGCATATCATTTACTAATTCAGTGCTGGAAAGGAATAGGTAGTGAGATGCCATACTGTACAGAACCATCTTTTTGCCCCATATCAGCACTTCTACACATTACGTGTTATGTAGCACAGATGTTAGCATCATTATCATTTGATGCTCAAAGGATGGGAGAAGTTTGCCTGGGCTGAAGTGCCACATGGTGACATCGGGTGATGAGTTTACAACCTGACAAGGTGACACATCTGGGCGCTGTTCAAGTAAGAGACACCAGTATGCCCATGTGAATGATGTTCACAGGGAATCAGATGGGGCCAATCATACACTAAAGTGCCAAGGAAACTGGTATAGGCATGCATATTCAAGTACAAAGATATGTAAGCAGTCAGGATGTGGCACTGTGGTCAGCAATGCCTATATAAGACAACAAGCGTCTGGTGCAGTTGTTAGATCGGATACTGCTGCTACAATGGCAGGTTATCAAGATTTAAGTGAGTCTGAATGTGGTGTTATAGTTGGTGCATGAGCGATGGGACACAGCATCTCCCCAGTAGTGATGAAGTTTGTATTTTCCTGTACAGCCATTTCATGAATGTACTGTGAATATCAGGAATCTGCTAAAACATCAAATCTCTGACATCGCTGTGGCAGGAAAAAGATGGTGCAAGAACAAGACCAACAAGGACAGAAGAGAATTGTTAAAAGTGACAGAAAGCAACCCTTCCACAAATTGCTGCAGATTTCAATGGTGAGCCATCAGCAAGTGTCAGGGCATGAACCATTCAATGAAACATCATTGATATGGGCTTTTGGAGCTGAAAACCCACTCATGTACCCCTGATGACTGCATGACACAAAGCATTACGCCTTGCCTGCACACATCAACACTGACATTGTAGTGTTGATGACTGGAAACATGTTGCCAGGTCAGACAAGTTTTGTTTCAAATTGTATTGAGTGGATGGATGTGTACGGGTATGGGAACAACCTCATGAATCCATGGATGCTGCATGTCAGCAGGGGATTGTTCAAGCTGGTGGAAGCTCTGCAATGGTGTGGGGCATGTGCAGTTGGAGTGATATGGGAACCCTGATACATCTAGAATGACTCTGACAGACGACATATACACATCGTGTCAGATCACCTGCATCCATTCATGTCCATTGTGTATTCTGACAGACTTGGGCAATTCCAGCAGGGCACTGACACTCCACACTTACAGAATTGCTACAGACTGGATCCAGGAACACTCCTCCTAGTTTAAACACTTCCACTGACCACCAAACTCCCCAGACATGAACATTATTGAGCATATCTGCGCTGCCTTGTAATGTGATGTTCAGAATAGATCACCATTTATGGAGAGCCTTGCAGGATTCATGATGTCAATTCCCTCCAGCACTACTTCAGACATTGGTTGAGTCCATGTCACATCATGCTGTGCCACTTCTGCATGCTGACAGGGGCTCTACACGATATTAGGCTGATGTACCAGTTTCTTTGGCTCTTCGGTGTATATCTACCATTGTCTCCCATCTGTGAACAACACAGAAACCTCCATATTTGACCATGTTCATCCATTTTATGGGCTACAGCATCTTATAGGTGCTCTGTAGTTCCAGCTAGATAATATACCATTGTATTACTCCATAATTAGGCCAGAATTGTTCGAAGAGCTCTCCAAGTCTTTGAGGGAGCTGGGGTTATGCTACAAATCACTTGACATCAGCCCTAATGAGCACATCTGAGATATCATCAACCAAAATGTGCTCTCCTTAGACTAAGCTCTGACAAGTTTCTATGTCTTCTGGGTGGAAATTGAGTAATCATATAATAGAATGGATTCCCAATGCTTTCAAGTGGTCATGAGGTCCATTCCATGTCATATCACTCATGTAACCAGCATGAAGTGGGCTCCCCACCAAATAAAATTAAAGTATCCTCTCTTTCAAGTTCTGAACTCTTCTTGTGTATATATTTGGCTGTTTTCATCCAGACAGTGTCATACTTTGGCAAGCTGACTTGTTTTCATCCTCATGTAATTATGATGACTGATTGACTTCTGTTGGGTGTTGCCTGTATACCGCTCCTTTATAAAATGACAGCCCTCTGGGCTATTCACAAAAGTGTGTGTGTAATTGGAGTCTACATCTACATCTACATCTACATCCATACTCCGCAAGCCACCTGATGGTGTGTGGCGGAGGGTACCTTGAGTACCTCTATTAGTTCTCCCTTCTATTCCAGTTTGTGGAAAGAGGGATTGTCGGTATGCTTCTGTGTGGGCTCTAATCTCTCTGATTTTATCCTCATGGTCTCTTCACGAGACATACGTAGGAGGGAGCAAAATACTGAGTGACTCCTCGGTGAAGGTATGTTCTCGAAACTTCAACAAAAGCCCATACCAAGCTACTGAGTGTCTCTCCTGCAGAGTCTTCCACTGGAGTTTATCTATCATCTCCATAACGCTTTCACGATTACTAAATGATCCTGTAACTAAGCGCGCTGCTCTCCATTGGACCTTCTCTATCTCTTCTATCAACCCTATCTGGTACAGATCCCACACTGCTGAGCAGTATTCAAGCAGTGGGTGAACAAGTGTAATGTAACCTACTTCCTTTGTTTTCGGATTGCATTTCCTTAGGATTCTTCCAATGAATATCAGTCTGGCATCTGCTTTACCGATGATTAATTTTATGTTGTCATTCCATTTTAAATCATTCCTAATCCCTACTCCCAGATAATGTATGGAATTAACTGCTTCCAGTTGCTGACCTGCTATATTGTAGCTAAATGATAAAGGATTTTTCTTTCTATGTATTCGCAGCACATTACACTTGTCTGCATTGAGATTCAATTGCCATTCCCTGCACCATGTGTCAATTTGTTGCAGATACTGCTGCATTTCAGTACAATTTTCCATTGTTACAACCTCTTGATACACCACAGCATCATCCACAAAAAGCCTCAGTGAACTTCTGATGTTATCCACAAGGTCATTTATGTATATTGTGAATAGCAACAGTCCTATGACACTCCCCTGCAGCACACCTGAAATCACTCATACTTTGGAAGACTTCTCTCCATTGAGAATGACATGCTGCGTTTTGTTATCTAGGAACTCTTCAATCCAATCACACAATTGGTCTAATAGTCCATATGCTCTTACTTTGTTCATTAAACGACTGTGGGGAACTGTATTGAACGCCTTGCGGAAGTCAAGAAACAAGGCATCTACCTGGGAACCCGTGTCTATGGCCCTCTGAGTCTCGTGGCTGAATAGCGCGAGCTGGGTTTCACACGACCGTCTCTTTCGAAACCCATGCTGATTCCTACAGAGTAGATTTCTAGTCTCCAGAAAAGTCATTATACTCGAACATAATACGCATTCAAAAATTCTACAACTGATCAACGTTAGAGATATAGGTCTATAGTTCTGCACATATGTTCGACGTCCCTTCTTGAAAACAGGTATGACCTGTTCCCTTTTCCAATCTTTTGGAACGCTACACTCTTCTAGAGACCTACGGTACACCGCTGCAAGAATGGGGGCAGGTTCCTTCGCGTACTCTGTGTAAAATTGAACTGGTATCCCATCAGGTCCAGCGGCCTTTCCTCTTTTGAGCTATTTTAATTGTTTCTCTATCCCTCTGTCATCTGTTTCAATATCAACCATTTTGTCATCTGTGCGACAATCTAGAGTGCAGTCTCCCTCTGTGGAACAGCTTTGGAAAAAGACATTTAGTATTTTGGCCTTTAGTCTGTCATCCTCTGTTTCAGTACCATTTTGGTCACAGAGTGTCTGGACATTTTGTTTTGATCCACCTACCGCTTTGACATAAGACCAAAATTTCTTAGGATTTTCTGCCAAGTCAGTACATAGAACTTTACTTTGGAATTCATTGAATGCCTCTGTCCAGGAGAGGGGAGTGTGTGGCAATGCATGTGAACATCTGACAGTTAGTAAAAAATAATAGTGAGGAGGTGGCTGCAATGAAAACTGCAGGCAATAAGACCTCTCTTGTGTCTGTCTAAAATGAAGAGCAGACAACCAAACCAACTGAGATAGGTGGTCAGCTTCAGTTGTAAGTGACCGATATTCCTGTGGGACATATCTGGACCATGTTCCCTGTCCTGGCTTGGTCCCATGGACATTAAGAAATCACCAGTCACAAATTAAGAAAGCACTAGTTACAAAATAAATACAGTTCAATGATAGTATGTTACTCATGGAAAGATCTCAGAGAGACAACTAGACCTAGGATACGCTGTAAATGATAGCAAAATTTGTTCAGAAGTTGCAAAACATCAGAGAAAGATGGAAAATCATAAAGTGAATGAGGTGGCACAGTGCTTATCACAATGGACTCACGTTTGGGAGGACAATGGTTTAAACCCACATCCAGCTATCTAGATTAAGATTTTCCATGATTTCCATAAGTCACTTCAGTCAAACACCAGGTTGGTTCCTTTGAAAGGGCATGGCTGACTTCCTTCCCCAACCTTCCCTAATCTGATGGGACTGATGACCTCGCTGTTTGGTACCCTTCCCAAAATAAATCAATCAAAATCATAAATATAGAAAATTTATCACTTTCTATACAAAAGCCAAATGTATCTGAGCAGTAGACCATTTTCAAAGATAGTTTGATGTAGATTTTGAATCCAGTTGCAGAACATTATTTTTTAATCAATATTGTGAATATCTTGTACTACCTTGGTATGTGTTTAAAAATTATAGTTAGATAACATTAATATAGAAAATCCTGATACAGCAAAAGAAATTACAGTAAGACAAAGTAATGGATGTGCCACATGATGTAGTGCATTCAATTGTGCCTGAAAAATTGGCATTATGCCAGTTCAAAAAAGTATGGAGAAGACAGTCCCAGTATTAGACACCATGTGAAAGGCGGTGCTCTGAACAGTCACACATCGAAATTAGGCTTGCTTTTTTGTGCACTACCTTATAAAGCAAAAAAAGGTTCAATTTATTTAAAATTATGTAAATACCTTTGCTTGTGTCAAAATTCTGGAAGCCTAGCCAGATGGAAAAATTATGTCAATTGACTTGCAACATGGCCATGTTTTGTGTGACAGATTCAAATAAGTAACAAAAATGCAACTTCTATGGCTATTTGCAGTGGTATTCATATGATCCTTCACTACATATGGGCAACACAGAGTAAACAGTGTTGTGCAAGAGCTCCTAGTGAGAGGGCAGTCTTTAATTTTTTTTGTAGCAGTTGCTTCGTTGGTATATGTAGCACAATAGTTGCACAGTTTAGACTGTGAATAATTTTTGTGTAATTTGGATACCAGATATTTTGAGGACAGTTTAGACTTAGTTCATTTTGCTCACCATTGAACTTCATTTATTTGGTACAGATGTACAGTGTGAGCAGCAGTCTGCAGCTGTTCGCTGATGATGCTGTGGTGTATGGAATGGTGTCATTGTTGGTTGCCTCTAGGAGTATACAAGATGACATAGACAAAATTTCTGGTTGGTGTGGTGATTGGACAATCCCATAATGTTCAAAGACAGCATTAGTAGCGTACTGCTTGACACAATCATGTCAATTAGATTCCTAGTTATAATGCTGCAAAGCAGTATACAATGGAATGAGCATATCATGTTAGTAACAGGGAAGACTAATGGCAGACTTTGTTTTATTGGGAGAATTGTAAGAAAAAGTGGTTCATCTGTAAAGGAGACCATGTGTAGAACACTGCTGTGACCCATTCTTGAGTACTGCTTGAGTGTTTGGGACCACTGCTTGGTGAAGTTAAAGGAAGACACTGAAGCAATTTAGAGGTGGCTATTAGGTTTGTTACCAGTAGTTCTGATCAACATGAGAGTATTACAGGAATGCTTTGGAAACTTGAGTGGGAATCTGTGGAGGGAAGAGAACATCCTTTCTGTGCAACACTACTGAGAAAATTTAGAGAACTGGCATTTGGAGCTGACTGCAGAATGATTCTGCTGGTGCCAACATACATCTCTAAGAATGGAAGAATGAGTGGAAGAGGAACGGACAGCAATTGCATAAGAAACCAGAAGCTGGGGCTGCCGAACAGAAAAGGGGGGGGGGGGGGGGGGATCCCAGCTTCAACCAGGAGACTATCAACAGGGCTAGTAGGGAAGGCACCGGTGGCCAAACGGATACCATGATGGTAGACCGGATCTAGGAGATGCAGTGTGGAAGGAGCAGCCAAACCATAAACTTGACAACCATAGTCCAAGAGAGACAGCACTAAAGCCCGATAATGGCAGAGAAGGATGGAGCGGTCCGCACCCCAAGAGGTGTGGGCAAGGAAGCGAAGGACATTGAGTTTACGGAAACGTCCTACCTTCAGAAGTCTGATATGGGGCAGCCAGGCGAGCTTGTTGTCGAAAAGAAGACCCAGTAAACGAAACTATGGGACCACAGGTAATAGTTGTGCATCGAGATAGAGCTCCGGATCAGGGTGGATCATAGTACGGCGACAGAAGTGGACCACCTACGATTTTAAAGGAGAGAATTGAAACCCATGTGAGAGGGTCCATGCAGAGGCACACCAACAGCTCCCTGGAGCTGCCGCTCTGCAGAGGCCATAGAAGAGGAACTAACCCAAATGCAGAAAACATCCACATACAGAGCAAGGGTGACCAAAGGACCGACAGAGGCCAGGAAAAGAAGTACACTTAATACAGAACCCTGTGGGATGCCATTCTCCTAGGTACATGGAGAACTAAAAACAGTACCAACCCAAACCCTGAATGACTGATGGAACAGGAACTGATGGATAAAAATTTGGAGTGGGCCCCGAAGACCCCACTGATCAAGTGTAAGATGTGATAGCACCAAGCCGTGTCATAGGCCTCGCAAAGGTCGAAAAATACTGCAACCAAATGGCGGCGCTGGGAAAAAGCCTGCCACACTGCGGATTCCAGGTGAAGTAAATGATTGATCGGAGACCATCCCAATTGAGCCAAAGAGCTACCATCCATTCAAGTAACTTGCAAACAACATTTGTCAGACTAATTGGCTGATAGCTTTCAACAAACAGGGGGTTCTTACCAGGCTTAAGGACAGGAACCACGATGCTATCCCTCCACTGAGAAGGGAAGTCACCCTGGAGCCAAATATGGCTAAACACCCCGAGAAGATGTTGCCATTGTGGAGCACTGAGATGTTGAAGTAGTTGGTTATGAATGGAGTCTGGGCCAGGGGCCATATCATGAGAAGAAGAAAGTGCGGAAAGAAGTTCCCATTCAGTAAAGATTCTGACTGACAAGGGGTAAAACATATGGCGGAAGCTTCGGCCCACTGTTTCTGGTGAAGGAAAGTAGCCGGATAGGAGGCTGATGTTGATGCTGTTGCAAAATGGGTCGCAAGATGTTCCGCGAGAAACAAGGGATCCGTGCAAAGGCCATCCAGGAGGTGAAGGCCCGGGAGGGTAGACTGTCGATGGCAACCTTGGAGAGAGCGAAGTGTAGCCCATACCTGTGACATAGGGACAATAGAACCGAGGGAAGAAACAAAGCTTTCCCAACACATCCGTTTGCTCTGTTTGATAACGGGCTTTAGCATGAAGGCGTTTAAAGGCAATAAGGTTGGCAACGGATGGGTGCCTCTTAAGGTGTTGCAAAGCTCAACGGCAATCATGGATGGCAATGGCAATGGCCGTACTCCAGCATGGGACTTGTCGGTGGCGAAATGGTCCAGATGAGCACGGTACTCCAAGGCTAGCAGCATGAACAATCGTGTCAGACACGTCACATAGGACATCATTAATACAACCCCACAAAGAGAGAGAAAAAACGACCTGTGCAGTATATAGAGGGCAATCGGCATGTTGGAAAGACCAATGAGGTAACCTGTCCATTGGGGAGCGGGAAGGGAGTGAGAGAATCAATGGGAAGTGGTCACAGGACAGCTTGTGGCGACCAGTGTAATGAAAGGAGGAGGGAGGGAGAAGAAAGAGAAAGATCAATGGCAGAAAAGGTACCATGACTGGCACTGAAATGAGTAGGGGAGCCATCATTAAGAAGGCACAAGTCGTGGTCTGCAAGAAACTGGTCTATGAGAAGACCCCAATTAGATGGAAATCCACTGCCCCACAAGGGATGATGAGCATTAAAATCCCCGAGAAGGAGGAAGAGGGGAGGAAGTTGCTGAAGAAGGGCAGTTAAGGAAGTAGGTGTAAGAGTCCTGTCAGGAGGGAGATAAAGATTGCAAACCATGACCTCAGAGTCCGGGTGGACCCTAACAGCAACCGCTTCCAATGTAGTTTGAAGAGGAATCCACGTGCTAGCAACGTCCATACGGACCAACGTACAAATGCCACCAGAGGCCTGCAGGGGGCTGACCCGATTTTGAAAGAAAACACGGAACCCACAGAGGGTTGTTGAGTGATCATCAGTAAAATGAGATTCCTGCAGAACCACACAAGCTGCAGAGTAAGACAAAATAAGGGATTTCAACTCCGGAAGGTGACGGTAATATCCATTACAATTCCATTGGATAACCAGTCATGCTGCCGGGTCACTACCCGCCACCGGCAGGGAGGGGGCGACATCCATGAACAACAGGTCAGAATCAGGTTACGAAGGTGGGGATGGGGTCTCTGGGGACACCAGAGGCTCCTTGTCCTGGGACTTATGTTTCTTCTTCTTTTCCATTTCAGATCGAGGAGGGCTATGCGGCATAAGGGAGATGCTGCAGCAAGATCAGGAACAGAAAGATTGGGTGACCTGGGAGCCCACAGACCGTGGTTCTCACAGTCGTCGTATGGTAGCAGACCTTTGTCATGGAAGGTGCCGGGAAGGAGTATCCTGGGAGGGGCGCCCTTGACCGGCAGATGCTGAAGAAGTGGGACACTTCTCCGGCTAGGAAGGGGGAACAGTGCCTGGAGTGGAGGGTGTGGGAGCCGCAGGGGAGGGGGGGAGGAGAGGGGTTTGGGACTAGGGTAAGAGGGGAGGAAGAGGTGAAGATGTAACTAAAGCATAGCTAGATGTCATGGACACAGAGTGAAGACATGCATACTTCTTACTAGCCTCAGTGTAGGTTACACGATCAAGGGACTTATACTCCTGTATCTCCTTTTCCTTCTTATAAACTGGGCAATCTGGTGAACATGGGGAATGATTGCCATGACAATTAACACACACAGGAGGGGGAACACAGGAACTCCTCTCATGGAGTGAACGTCCACAGTCACCACAGAGAGGGGCCTGCGAACAGCGGGAAGACATGTGTCCAAAACACAAACACTTGAAACATCTCATAGGTGGTGGGATGTATGGCTTCACGTCACATTGATAAACCATAACCTTTACTTTCTCAGGAAGCGTATCCCCTTCAAAGGCCAGGATAAAGGCACCAGTATCAATGTGATTGTCTTTCGGACCCTTCTGAACACGCTGAACAAAGTGGTGCAAACCAGATAGCGGGGTAAAGGTTTCGCCCCTAGCCGACGAGCCTGACTCTCCTCCCAGGGGTAGCCATGGATGGGAAGGCAAAAGGGGCAGAAGAAGCAGCCCTAAAAAAATCTGATCCATGCAGAGAGATGGCCGCAGAAGAACGGCCAGAGTTCTGGACCCATATGCATTTCATTTGCATAGCGTCTGCCCTGATACCACCCACTCTGATCAGGGGCTCTCCCCAAGTGTGCCGCCCAGCCACAGCAGGAGCCGTCTGGCATGGCAGCTATTGCCGGGAGTTCTGATGCTTCACGACAACAAGCAACCACTCCTAGGCTTACATGAGGAGGACACAGCTCAGGTATCAGAAGTGTGATCCCTGTGTTTTCAACCAAAAGGGGACAAAGCGACCCCACCACATGGGCTGGCTACCATGCTGGCTATGCACTCTAGCATCAGACAACAACGTGAAGGAAAAGGTGGAATGAACTAGGAGGGCACACGTCGGAGACACTAGGTAAGGTGCTCTTTCCCAAATGGCTCACACTACGGAATATAAATTTAGTAATGAAGGTCAAACCCCAGAGGTGGACTAGGGAATGCCAAAAGCATGAGGTGATTATGCAACAAAACCAAATTGCACGGCCAACAAACCAGGAGGATAGCAGGGCCAAATCAAACAAGGACACCAAGAGAGGGAGAGGAGAGGGTGAAGGGGAAGAAGCAAGGAGAGGAGAGGAAACGAGGGGAAGGGCAAGGAAATACAGCCCTGGAAAGAAGGAAGGCTGCAATAGCTCGGGGCCCAGTGCTCGCCATGCATTTACTCACGAAAGGACCGTGAGCCCCCTGTGGGGAAAGGTGATGGTGCAAAGTTCCTGACCATCAGTCTTTATGCCAATCTCCTGGATTAGATTCCATAGCTTTTCACTGTGTCTCATGATCTGAGGGCACATGACACTGTCTGTTTGTTGGATGGGGAGTGAAGCTCAGTGGCTCCCTCGGTGCTATCTGGGAGGAGTAGGCTGTGTGGTGCCCACACCAGGTTTCACCCTCTCGCTTTTCTTCGTCCTTAAAAACATAAACCCAGCACTACACTGTACATGTTATAGTCAAAGTCATTCACACAACACTGATACATACTTGACACTTTGTTACAGGTCAGAGGAAGACAAAAGCAGACCATCTCCATTACAACCTCACCAAGAACAGCAACACAGGAATCCTACATCTGCTCCCCTGTGCTCAGTTCCTGAGTATGGGACTACTTTCACTTTGATGGTGAAATGGAGTGAAGCAACAAACACAAGATTATCATCTCAAATGTATACATTGCTCTATTACTGCAGCAGTTTAGTGATCTAATCTTTCCTGCAAGGAGTTTTGCTCAAGCTTATTTACCTGGCAGTTGCAGTTAAATTTATTGCAATAAAGTATTTCCAAGAAAGATATTTTCTTCAATATTAAAACCAATTGTTCATCTAAACTTTTTATATGTTTTCTTAATTACTATGCCTGCACTTCACCATACATAATACACAAATTTTCAACTTTTTAACTGGAAGATCTGTAATTCCCACTCTCTTCACTTCCATATAATCAACCTCAACACATCTACATATACATCTACTTGGATGTAATCAGTCTTATTGCATCTACATATGCAACCACACATGAAGAAGTCATTACCAATAACTACAAGCCATAAGATTTTGCATGATGGTATGTGTTGCACAAGACAAACAGAATTTTCATTATTCAGAACAAATGACCCACAACATGTTACATAATTAATTATCACCTCTCTCAGATCAAATGACAACTGGAGTTCAAATACTCACAATCACATTGAATACTTATGCTTCAAGCTATAGCAATTTTAAACAGAGCAGGCCTACTCCAGGCACTGCCTACAATCTACATCTACAGGATGTTCTCTTCCAGATGATGTAGATACATAGATGCGGAGGGCAGCCAGGCACCTGAGTGGGAACTGCATCTTGAAAATCACAATGATTATTATAGCTTTCATCTGTTATTGTTAATATCAATGTTCATTTTAGTTTAAGGCCGTGATTTTTTCCCCCAAAAAAGGAGTTGAGAGGGCAGTTATTCCATAACACTTGCAATCCTCAGTAAGCTCACTCATAAACTAGAAAACAAACTTTTCTTCAGACATGTATGGTATAAGAGACTAATTTACTACAGTTTTGATATCAGTGACTCACTGAATTCTTTCTGTGCCATGTTACTTAAAATGTAGTTGAGGCACCTGTAAACATAGAAAAGAGACTGGAAATCATATTCCAAAGACAAACTCACACAGTCATAATGAACTTTGTGGTAGTTTATGATTCTCATCACCACCTAAAATATCAGTTTTACACTTTTCCCATTAGACCTACTATAAATTTAAAGCACAAGAGAAGAATTCTAATTAACAGTGTCAATGGACTGTTTCATTGAGATGAAAATTTCTCTGTGAACCAAACATGTCAATATTTTCTCAATTTGGAACCGATCATATTAACAAACAACTAAGTTCTTTTACTTGACACATTTTCTCTCCCACATGCCTATTGGTAACAGTTTGTGAAACTCTCTTAGTATGCATTTGTCACCAAGTGCAAAAAATGTAATCTACCATACAATACAATAGTAACTGTGGTATAAATAGCTGATTTTTTTATGACTGACAGCCTGCAGGTGCATGATTTTCCCAACTGACTGACATCACAGTAGTAATTACAAAAAAAAAAAAAAAAAAACTCAGGATATACCAACGGCAGTATTACCCTCCAAATGACTTTCACTTTGATGATTAGAATTTCTATACTACCACCAACAAAATGGTACCATCTATTCCATGCCTAGCTACTATGTCATCAGGAGAAGTGGGCGAAGCCTGTAGGCCTACTTGTTATCTAAAATTTGTCAAAACTGTAGGCATATTTCATGAAATTTGCATTATTAACCATTGACTTCCTTTAAAATGATCCTACATCTTAAATGAAGAGTAAATGCTTCAACACAAAAGCACATACATAAACATTAAAAGAGAAGGACCACGGGTAGGAAATGGGGATAAAAGCAGTTAACTGAAAACAAAAACTAATTACTACATTATTACTATTATTATTTAAGCAAACAGCAGAATTTCTCTCTGAACTGTCAAACAGCTTTAAACTTTATCTTCAATTTCTCCTAAACCACATTCATTCTTTTATTACAGATGGTGTGTTTCCAATCTCTGACATATTTGTAAATCAAAATTGCCCACTAAAAATGCATATGACTGACTGGACTTTAGTTAAAAAGAACACTAGGCTGTCACTTCCATACAATAATTGTGTGTTTAAGGTATCAGATTCCCTTAAACTTGTAACTAAATGATCCTCTGTGGGTGTTGGAGAAAACAAATGTTTTACAGTCATTACAGTTGATCTCAGGTTTTCCACCAATGTTTCACAGGCTGTAACCAGCTACAAATGTCAATCCTTGTCTGTCATTACCTACATCAGCTTCCCCACCATCACTGTCACCATTGCAAGCTGCATTACCAGCAAGGACACTGATAAATCATTGTTGTCAATTATGCAATTATCTTTTCTGGAGTCAAGAAAGCTGTCATTATGAGATCCGTGTAATTGCCTTAAATTTCTTAATGGCATACAACTATCATCCTCATAATTACCTAGTGTACTTATAGATAGGGATATGTTATTGATTATAATTTTTTCAGTGCTGCTACAGACTGAAAGCAGGCTGGGTTGGTGTTGGAAACACCATGTTGCTTCACATGGTAAAAAACATTCTCCAGTAGGCCTTCATTGAAGGCCCTCATGCTTAAAAAATTGAAGTCTTTTTTTTTTAATCTGTCCAATTCACATCAATGATATTATTGTAGTTTGCCACCCACTTATGAAATTAGACATATTTGTCTTATCTCCCCTTGTTCCTAGTTGCAACTCTTTCCAGTTTTCAATTTCCTTTAATGTACTGTACCACATTTCAGTATGTGGTGACCCTGGAGAGAGGGCACACTTACAAGATTTACCATCTTGTGGATGATGACGAGTGCTGTTTTGTGAATCTAAGAGGTAATCTGTCTTCTCAACAAATTCTGCAAAGTATATTGACTCTGCAGGTAAAATCAACTGTATGACTAAGCTGGGCTGCATCTACCATAACTTTCATTTTAATAAAAGAATCCTTAAAGTCAAAACGACTCCTCTGTAATTTTTGCGAGTCGTAAACATCTTCTGCTGATGCAGAAGAAAAGTCCTCATTCAAATTCAAGACTGGCCTTTTTTTTTTAAGCCCAAACTGCATTTTGTTTCTAGTCAATTATTAATAGCATTCTTTAATACGTAGGTGTGGGACGTCACAAATCACAGCAATACATAAAAAATTAAATTGGACTGAATTCACTGAATTTCTCACTAGGTAGTCCCTTCAGTGCTCTCTGATTGGTTGTACCCTGCTAACAAGCTGTAAAACCTATCTTCAGCTCTGAAAATTCCTGGTAGATTAAAACTGTGTGCTGGACCAACACCTGAACTCAAGACCTTTGCCTTTCACTGGCAAGCGCTCTACCATCTGAGCTACCCAAGCACGACTCATGCCCCATCCTCACAGCTTCACTTCTGTCAGTACCTCGTCTCCTACCTTCCCAACTTTACAGAAGTTCTCCTGTGAACCTTGCAGAACTAGCACTCCTGAAAGAAAGGATATTGCAGAGACAAGGCTTAGCCACAGCCTGGGGGATGTTTCCAGAATGAGATTTTCACTCTGCAGTGGGGTGTATGCTGATATGAAACTTCCTGGCAGATTAAAACTGTGTGCCAGACTGAGACTCTAACTCTCATTCTGGAAACATCCCCCAGGCTGTGGCTAAGCCATGTCCCCACAATATCCTTTCTATCAGTAGAGTTAGTTCTGCAAAGTTCACAGGAGAGCTTCTGTAAAGTTAGGAAGGTAAGAGACGAGGTACTGGCAGAAGTAAAGCTGTGAGGATGGGGCGTGAGTTGTGCTTGGGTAGCTCAGATGGTGGAGCACTTGCCTACGAAAGGCAAAGGTCCCAAGTTTGAGTCTCGGTCCAGCACACAGGTTTAATCTGCCAGGAAGTTTCATATCAGTGCACACTCCGCTGCAGAGTGAAAATCTTATTCTGCTATCTTCAGCCCTATTTTTTGCAATTGCCTTATAATATATGTAAATATGTAATAAGAACTTTAAAGCAGTATTTGAAACTGAGTTCTGAGTGAAGTAATATGCAACAACCAGCTTCCAAATTTTATGTATGCCTCTGACCAGAATATCAATGCATCATGGTCTGCATATACATTTGACCTTCCTAAAGCCAGAAACACTGTGATTTGTCACTTGTTTACAGCACAATTCAAATTTCTCTCCACAGACATTTCATGAAACAAAAAAGCTAAATATTTATCACTGCTGCACATTGCCTCACCTTCTGCTTTTATTACATTCATCACTGCAGGATTCACTCCTGGCTCAAAAAGGTGTGGCAGACAGAGAGATTTCAGATGCCTCACAGAAGGAAGGGAAAAATGAACTGACAGATACTTGTATAGGCAAGGGGTTGCTTATATAAGGACAGAGCAAATGCCTTGTCTTCACATGTCCATTGCCTAGTATTTGCTGGTTGATGGCAGTTCCTTAATTGGCTGTTAATGAAATCTCTGGCAACAGAATTTAAATTGTTTTCTGTGAAAAAAGAAACATTGCTATCATACAAATCTTTGAGTGTTTTAGTTCATTTTTCCCATGATGTGGCTTTGCTTCTGGTAGCCTTGTTAAGGCATTCCTAAGAATCTTAGACATTTTAGATCTTCTGGGACTTAAGTCTGCTTTTGAAACTCCACTACACACAACTCCACTTTCCTCATTAAAAGATGTGTCAGCTAAGCATGTATACCCATTATCTGTGGATTAATTTTGAGAGGAAACAAAATTTATGAAGTGTACCACTCAAAGAATTACACAGATCAGCGCAACTAGTGCTTGGTAATTCACTAATAATATTTTCACTTCTTGTATTAACAGCTGTAGAATAAACACTTGCCACAGCATAGCTAATGCTTGGTAACTCACTTAACACCTGTTTCACATGATCCACTTCTGATATTTGCAACTACATAATGAACACTTGGCAGGTGTTTTGGGAACACGTGTTGAACTTACGTAATATCGAAATGAACAGCTTGGGAATTTATAGGAGTATTTCAAGGTCAATTTTTTTGTATGAAATATTCTGAAAAACACAAAATTATTTACTGCATTCACAAGAAACAACTGTTAATAACTCATCAATCTTATTCAAATAAACAAACGGAAACCACACAGCTTAATTCATGATTTCCATATAGCTTTCACTGCTGTAGGGTGGAGTAGTTGCTTTATTTGCAAATGCTTCCAACATGCTGCTAAGTTAAAGATGTGTAAGATACTAGAATGTAAACGATCTTTTTATTACAACTATGGTACCAAACTTTAGAGGTTGCTTCTTTTCTAATTATAGGGTCTATAATTTAAAACAGCTACCAGCCACACGTATTGTTTGAAAAAGATAATTTAAAGCAAATCATTACTGTTTTCAGTTTTTTAAAAATCCACATTCTGATGTCTCTAAAGGATTTTATTCCTTTCCTGCTACATCTCGTTTTATAGTCGTTACTTTTTTGTTTTAAATTAGTAAACTTACGAGAGATGCTTTTTTTTTTTTTAACCGTAATAGAAACATACAAGACTACCGTAAAGTAAATAAGACATGAAATTTGTCGAAATCTTACCTGGTTTACACAAGTTTTTGGCACATTTGATGCTTCACTTAACTTAATATCACTGCATTTGTTTATATGAAGGTTGAAAAAAAATCTCTGCCCAGTTAACCGAATTTTAAACAGAAAACTTGTAATCTTAGTTCACAAAATTACAAGTTTTCTGTTTAAAATTCGGTTAACTGGGCAGAGATGTTTTTTTTTTTATTAGTTCACAAAAAGGGGTGTAAGGCTAGTTCACGTCCGTAGTAGAATACTACATGTGCACCCTGGGTAACGCTAAATGAACTAGCACTAAAGGCAACCAGATAATCCAGATAATCCTGTGCTGGATCTCCTGGTAAACACATCATGAAAGATACCGACCAAATGAACGATGAAGAATTGACTAGAGCACTCGGACCGTGCCTCCGAGTCTGCCACCTAAACATTGAAGGCATAAGTAGGAGCAAATGTGAATTTCTCCAGAGAGTTCTCACTCAGAACAAAATCGACGTAGTCGCGATACAAGAGACTCATCTGCTGGCCTCTAGAGGAAAAATCCCTGGATTTGAGATACTGGGAGCCACCTATCACCGCAATTACGGCGTGGCAACCTACATACAAAATAAGATAGAAAATGCTTCCCTGTGTAAGATATCTACAGACAACAACATACATGAAGTTGCTGTCAAAATTGGCGAGACCACTATAGTTAACATCTATAAGCTTCCCGGCTGTCCATGGCCTCCAGAAGTACTCCAAGAATATCCCCACCCTGCTATCTACGTAGGAGACTTTAATAGTCACCATGAGAACTGGAAGCACGCACGAAACGACCAGAACGGTGAATCCCTGATGAGCTGGAGTGAGGAGACTAACACCCACCTGATTTTCGACGCCAAGGACCGCGGAACATTTCGATCAGCAGCATGGAGACGAGATTATAACCCTGATTTATGTTTTGTCACTAAAAACAAAAACAACCAACCGCTAGCCGCAACTCGTGAAGTCCTGTCTGATTTCCCACATAGCCAGCATCGCCCTGTTATCTTAAAAGTCGGAATTAACATCCCAATCATAAAATCCTTTCCTCGCCCACGATGGAATTTCCAGAAGGCAGACTGGGCCTCCTTTGCAGAAAACCTTGACAAGTGTCTAGGTTGGATACCCCCGACTAGGAACAACTATGACAGATTTGTGGGAGCAGTCATCGCCACGGCTAAGAGGAATGTACCCAGAGGCTACCGGAAAGAGTATATCCCTGGCTGGAATGAGGGATGCGAAGACCTGTACCAGGAATTTACAGAAACCAACAACCAAGAAATCGTGGACGAACTGTTGCACAGCTTAGACGCAGCTCGACGGGAAAAATGGATGGACAAAGTGGAGAATCTAGATTTCACTAAGTCCAGTAGGCAAGCATGGACCCTACTCCGTACCCTGGGAGGCAGTAAACGTAAAATAAAAGACACCCACCCGATAACCCCTAACAATGTGGCTGCACACATAGTTAGAACCTCAAGAGCACCAAGGGACAGAACACACACCACGACCGTCAAACGTGAATTAAGATTCTTAAAACAAAGGCCATCGCCTACGTCCGAATTTTCCCAGCCTATCACAGCGGAAGAAGTTGCAGCAGCCTTGTCAAAAATCAAAAGTGGCAAGGCTCCCGGCTTCGATGGCATCCACCCGGAATTCCTACTTCACTGTGGAAAATATACTAGAACATGGCTCGCAAACTTCTTAACAGATATTTTAGAATTGGGTAATATCCCACACCAGCTTAAACGAGCAAAGATTATAGCAATACTAAAGCCAGGCAAACCTAATGACATGCCCCAAAACTACTGCCCTATCGCTCTGCTGAACTGTGTCTATAAGCTGTTGGAACGTATCATCTACAATAGAATAGGCGGAAAAATTCTTGAAGTGGTACCGATTGAACAGGCAGGTTTTCGACCCAACCGCAGTTGCACCGACCAGATCCTCTCCCTAGCAACTCGTATAGAGGCGAGCTTTCAGAAAAAACTCAAAACATCAGTAGCCTTTATTGACCTATCAGCCGCTTATGATACCGTTTGGCGACAAGGCCTGATATTTAAGTTGCTGCGGGTCATACCATGTAATAAGCTGGCCAACCTCATTGATAACATGCTCACAGATAGAAGTTTCAGAGTCATAATGGGCGACTTAAAAAGTGACCAAATGAAGCTCAACAATGGTTTACCACAAGGCTCCGTTCTGGCGCCATTGATGTTAAACCTCTACATATCTGACTTACCTGAAACCACTTCTCAAAAATTCGGATATGCCGACGACTGGGCAATAGCTGTAAGAGGCAGATCAATGGAGGCAACAGAAAACACATTAACTGCGGATCTAACAAAGCTGGGAGATTACTTCCGAAGGTGGAGATTACGGCCAAACGCGACAAAAACGGAGGTGACATGCTTTCATCTCGACAATGCCCAAGCAAAAAGAAAGCTCAACGTTCATTTCGAAAACAGGCAGCTAAACCATAATAATTACCCCAGATATCTAGGCGTCACCTTTGACAGAACCCTAACATTCAAGGAACACCTACGTAATACAGCCGCAAAACTTAAAACTCGAAATAATATCATACAGAAGCTATGTGGGACCACGTGGGGCTCTTCCGCGGCTGTACTGAGATCTTTGGCTCTGGGACTTGTCTACACAACAGCAGAATATGCCGCACCGGTATGGCTAAACAGTAAACACACAGGCTTGATCGATGCTCAACTAAACTACACAATGAGGATGATATCAGGAACAATAAAGCCAACGCCTTTACACTGGCTACCTATACTGAGCAACATTCCCCCACCGGACCTGCGCAGAGAGAACGCTTTCTTACGCGAGTATGGAAAAGTGCTGAACAACGAGAAACTGCCAATCCATAAGGATGTTCCTGCCCTGGAGATGAACAGATTGCGCTCAAGACACCCCTCTTTAAAAAAGGCAAAAAATACGCATCCTCTCAACCCGGATTATGGCAACCTCTGGAAAATGCGGTGGAGAGAATCTGTGCCCCAAAACCTGCAGAATATGCCATGCATCAATGTCCAACCACCAGGATTCAATTTGCCAAGGAAAACTTGGACGACCCTGAATCGAATTCGGACAAATAACAGCAGATGTGCAGACAGCCTCCACAGGTGGGGTAAAATCACCACCCCGAGATGTGACTGCGGTGCGGACCGGCAGACGATTCGTCACATCGTGGAAGACTGCCCTCTGAGACGTTTTGCAGGAGACCCCAATGAGTTTCTGACCGCGACTGAAAGTGCAATAGACTATGTCACAAATCTGGATGTTTGTTAGTGAACTTTTGTTTATTATATACACTACTTTTAAACACTTTTATATCTACAACAATATGTTACACACTGTGACTACTCTTTATTTCTGTGTCTTATGATTTTTATGTCTTTTCTATATGATGTGTTATATGCCATAAGCTAAATAAATAAATAAATAAAATAAGTTCACAAAATCTATGGCTACGAAACGAAGCCTTAGCGGGAAAATAACAAAATCTGTAGGTGCCATCTAAGATGGACTTGTAATAAATCTGAAGCCGGTGATGGTTTGATTTAAATAAACTTTTTTGAACCATACTTCCAGCTAGTCGCTGTTTTACATTCTAAATTTTATAACTGTACTGCAGCCAAGCTTCCTGCAATAGCTCCTTCTAACTTTCCCTAACAAAAACAGTCTCGAAGTAATTTGTATCCACCATTTTACGGCCTCCTTAAGTGGCCAACCCTCCTCCTTTATCTGGTCTTGGGACCGCCAACAGCATCTGCAGAGGTACTCAACTCACTCTACTGAAGCTGCAGGTGCAGTTAAAGGTGTTACCACCCAGAAACGATTAATTCACACTTTAATTTACAGTGTACTAAGAACAAAATCAGAGAGGAAGTTTTCATTTATGTTGCAATCATCACTTCGGACTCAAACCATAATGTAATTTATACGTTGAGAGAATGTCAGTACGTACGAGCGTGGAACCACTACAGTGAAATATATCAGTCTTTTGTTTCTGTGAGTGCACCGATAGCATATCTTGAATCAGATTTTTTATTTTATGTCTCAGTTTCCTAGATAAATAATGTTGCACATCAATGGTTTAATAAACTAGTACAAGTACAGGCACCTACAACAGCTTACCAATCAGCCGATACGTAGTGTTTCTTAACTTCTAAACGAGATGGCACCACATCTATTCTATATCTCTGATGTAAACGACGGCATGCACGCGACACACGTGGCTCAACTCTCTGCGGCTCACTTCATTACCGTCGCTCATGCACGCCAATGCCACTAGCCAACGCCATGCCGAGGAGTAGGAATGGAGGAAGAGGCAAGATTGCTGCTGCTGTTGAGCTCCTGCTAAATGCAGTCAGGAGCAACGGTTGTGGCAACAAGAAGAAGAAGTGGAAGCCTGTGGCACAATTACAGTGCTATAAGTGCCAAAAGCTGGGACATATAGCCAGGGAATGCGACGGCATGGTTGCGTGTGTTAAGTGCAGGCAACCACACGACACACGGAACTGCACCAAACCAAGAGGTACTGCAGCAGCGTGCATAAATTGCGGGGGCTCGCACGCCGCAAACGCAAGCAGCTGCAGCTATCTGAAGATGTGGAAGCAGTGGAAGTTGGCCACCACATACGTAGAGGTGGCCCAACATGAAGAAAAGGTGGACACCCTGCCCTCCGACCTTAGTAGGGAAAGCGGGCTGTGCCACCAAGATGACGTGGACGCCTTCCGCCAAGCGCTGCGGGAAGCCAACGAGGACACAATCACCGTGCTCAAATCTGCCATGGCAGAGGAGAGAGTGGCCCTGAGAGCAGAACTAGAAGAGATGCGTCAGGAGGTGACTCAACTAAGGGTCGCCTTGTACCTCGCGTACCGCATGATGCCGGATGCGGCACCAACCCCCACCAGTACAAGCCTAGACACAGCAACACAAACGACCACCTCCCTGGTCGACGCGGCAACGCAGGTTGCTAGGGAGGTGGTCATGCAGTCGGGGAAAACCACCAACAACAAGGAGACGGCCCCCACGGAAGCAGTCATCACTCCTATCTCTGCGGAAACGAGTGCCAATGGAGACCAAGGGAAAAGAAGAAAACGAGCTGTTTGAGTGCCTCCCCCTCACCAACAAGAACTGTGTGAGGGAGGTGCTCACCAAGATCACAGATTCCCTGTGCGACGGTAGCTCAGATTCCCTGCGCGACGGTAGCTACCCCCATCATGATCATCCTTACCCTTTCACGGTAGATAACATCCCTCCCCTTCCTCATAAACCTTATCCGTTCCACTGGGGGTGCAAACCCTTGAACCAGAAGCTGAACAGGAGGGAACTCGTCAGGCGTGGAGATCTGGAGCTAATAAACAAACACCCGATCTTCACTGATGAGGACTGGCTGTACATGACTGAGCAAGCAGTCATGTACATCCAGCAACAGACGCCGCCAGTGGACTTCTCCCGCCTGAAGAACATAGAATTCAGGCAGCCAGGAAGCAGTAAGAAGAAGAAGAAGAAGAAGAAGAAGAAGAAGAAGCCGCCGGAATCAGCCGGCAGATAAATTTCTGCATCCACAGAAACCAGAGGCCAATCCAACACATGAAGAAAAAACATTCCCAACAGAGAGGACTTCAGGAGGAACAGCTCAACCAGCTTAAACTCCTTACCTCTGGCCAAGGCAGGCCCGTCAGTATAGTGAGTGTGTGAGTGAGTGAGTGAGTGAGTGGCAACCTCAAGGTTAAGTGCCATGGAGGTATACCTGTAAGCAGCTCAATTTACATAAGTGATGTCATTACCTGTTGGCCACAGCATTTATACAGACCTGCTCTCAGCTGTTATTTTGACCATCAAGTCAATACAGATTGCTTGAATGAAGCCTCCATTATGAGAATTAAATGTACAAACAAGGCTCGAATGTGAATAATCTCGATTATGGTGACATACTAATCCGTAGCGTTGTCATAGTTACACAGATAAGGGTCATACGTGATGGACTTACACCAATTGATTAAGAATTATTAGTTGAATGGCAGAGTGATTTATAGTATAACATATATTACACCTTCAGAACAATGTCTCTAAATGCTTTTTAACATATTAAGTGCAGCTTATTAATGAACTACCACTCAGATGTTGGCAGTACAAATTTGTTTTTGCACCCATACCAGTAGTAACAAATGCGGAAAAACGAATCAAAGATGGTAAAAGATACGCAGTGGAATGCCCCTTGCATTTTTCCAGTTTGTGTACGGTATCTGTCCGTAATATGCATGTGTATGGTGCATGGTGGAGAGTACCTTGTATATAAATCATTTCCTTTCCTGTCCCCCTCGCAAATAGAGTGAGATAAGAAAGACTATCAATATGTCCCCATAAGAGCCCTGATTTCTTATATCTTCTAAATTTTCTCATTAGTGTACTACAAAAAGAACATCGTCTTTCCTCCAGGTATTCTCATATGAGTTTGCCAAACTTATTCATAATACTTGCACATTGTTTGAACCTACTGGTAACCTATCTAGCAGTCCACCTCTGAGTCACTTGAACGTATTGGCTTAATCTGACCTGGTGGGGATCTCAAACGCTGAAGCAGTACTCATGAATGAGTCACCCAAGTGTTCTACATGAGTGGTCTAAGTGATGTCTCCCTCACTCCCAATCTTGCAAACCATATCCATCTTCCCAGAGGATGTAATGAAAGGTCCTGAAAGCTAAAAATAGTTTTTTGTTCACGTTCTGTTTTTATCATATACTTTATACAAAGCATTTTGTAATTGTACAAAGAGTACTGTCAGCCTTACATATAACAGTAACATTAAAATTCTATTTAAATCGAACCTTAATGTTAAACAGCATATGCATCCTTGAGTCAAAACATTATGCTTGTTATAATTAATTATAGAAGGAGAAGCTAATAAGATAATTTTTTACATTGTATTTCTTTAATATCTTAGGATTTCCAGTTTTCTGCCTGATGTCTAGCAGCAACCTGTTACAGACTTTTGTATCAGAATGTGAAATTCCATTATGAATCATAGGCAGAGATGCACAGTCTACATGGACATTATTTTTACTTCCAGTATTTTGCAAGTTCATTTCACTGAACATAGTAAATTTACCCCTATTGTAAACAACAAGTATTATTAGGGAGTAAATATATTGACATGTAAGTCTAAGACTTCCAAGGACCCTGAAGAGTTTTTGTAAGATGCTGAGCTATTAGTTTTACACAATAACTTCACTCACATAGCCAAAAATTTCTGTTAACTTGTCACATCAAATTTGTATAAAATCCAAAGCTTTTCATAACAGCCTCCATCACCATATGGCATATGCTAAGGTGACGTTCTCTGCATTCGTAGGCTATATTTGTGTTGCTGTCCAACATAGCTTGCAGCACCATCACTCATATCAGATGATGAATATCATACAGAATAGGTATGCAGATATATGAGTGGTTTGAAGACTTCTTAAGTAACAGAACCCAGTACATTGTCAACGATGGCGAGTATTCATCAGAGACAGGGGTATCATCAGGAGTGCCCCATGGAAGTGCGATAGGACTGCTATTATTCTCTGTGTATGTAAATGATCTGACAGACAAGGTGAACAGCAATTTGCAGCTGTTTGTTGATGATGCTGTGGTGTATGGGAAGGTGTCTTTGTTGAGTGACCTTAGGAGGATACAAAACAAATTAGACAAAGTTTCTAGTTGGTGTGATGAATGGCAGCTAGCTCTAATGTAGAAAAACATATGTAATGCAGGTGAGTTGGAAAAACAATTGTGTTATGTTCAAAATATAGCATTACAGTTATAGTGTTTAAATATCTTGGCATAATGTAGCAAAACAATATGAAATGGAACGGGGATGTAAGGGTAGTAGTACATAAGGTATTAACGGTTGACTTTGGTTTATTGGGAGAGTTTTGGAAAAGTGTAGTTCATCAGTAAAGGACTCTGCACATAGGACACTAGTGCAACACATACTTGAGTACTGCTAGAGTGTTTGGGATCCCCACCAGGATTAAAGGAAAACACTGAAACAATTCAGAGGTGGGCTGCTAGATTTGTTACTGGTAGTTTTGAACAGTGTGCAAGTGCTATGGAGATGCTTTGGGAACTCAAATGGGAATCCCTGGAGGGAGAGCAATGTTTGTTTTGAGGAACACTGTTGGGAAAATTTAGAGAATTGTCATTTGAAGCTGACTGCAGAACGACTTTACTGCCACTAATGTACATTTAACGTAAGGTCCACATGGATAAGGTGAGAGAAATTAGGGCTCATATGGAGGCATTTAGACAGTCATTTTCCCCTCTCTCTATGTGTGACTGGAACAGGAAAGGAAATGAATAAAATCTTGGTTTTCAAGCCATGTCAATTTGAAAACTCCAAGAAAACAAAATGACTAGTAGTGGTCCAAGATACCCTCTGCCACACTACACATGGTGGCTTGCAGAGTATGTGTGTAGATATAGAAATATATAAAGTTTTCCTCTGCAATATTTCTTTCTCAAGTGAATTGCTTTAGTTATACTACTTAATTTGAATTTTTCAAAAATATGTTTATATTCATATATATTAAATTATGTGTGGCATTTGATCTGTTCTTGTATCTAGCTAAGCCTAAAAAAGACAGTAAACAAATAAATAAATTGCTAAGTGCTTTACCAGTGTCTCTTGAATTTGCAGCCATACAGTCTAATTTCTACTGCTTCCCTAATCGCAGACACCCAACAGTTGGAATAATGTGCCTGAATCCTTGTCTGTACAGACAGTCTTCTGTTTCTTCATTAGACTGTTCTTGGGAACTGCTGTTTTTAGTGTTTCTGTATTTAAGGTGGCAATGTTCAACACAGCAATTAGCAACAGTCTGTATAGACTCCCCTACATAACAGATGCTGCACTTGCAAAGAATGTTATAAATCTCCGGTACTCTGAGGCTGAGAGTATTTTTGACAGATCATGTTTCTTTAATTTTCCTGGTTGGCTAGAAGAGCAGTCTGATTCCTTGGCCAGTTTAGACTCTACTCATCTTACTCAATGTTACACCACAGAATGAAAGTTGTTCTATGTGCTAGACCACATGGGTTGGTTGAATCGTATCAGGCCTTGGTTTCCTTGGCAGATTTGACCTAATCACACAGTGCATTAGGGTGGGGGTGGGGATGGGTTGGATTTTGCATGAGTAATGAAAAGGTGAGCAGGCATGGGCAAGGGAAGAACTAAGCTAAATAGGAAATAAAGGGGTGAGGGTGAGGGCTTGGGGTGATGAGGTGTACAAAGCCATAGTAGATAATATCACAATATTATGATAACACTGCGGACCACATGTCCTAATGCATAACTGCAATTTTTATAGCAGTGTACTTTATGAATTAATAGCAAGCCTGCTTTCATCTGGTAATTTGTTAGATAGTCAATATATATATTACATATTATCTCAAAGAATTCAAACATTACAAACAATCTCATGCTTGGCTGAATATGCAAACACATACAACATTTCATTAATACTCCATGAAGATAAAAAAATAAGTCATTTATTATACACAACAGTAAACAATATCCAAATACAGGGAGAAAACAGAAAGCCTTCACCTGACTGCAAAACCACAGGGCAGATTGGTTTCACAAAGACCATATTACTGCAGCCAGCACCTAATGACTATCAACACCAGTCATTATAAGATGGCATCTACATTTACTTGTTAGTGTTGGCATTTGCAGTCACCAGTACCAGGAACAGTAAAATGGTGTCTGTCTGGCCTGTGGTTCCACAATCAAATGAAGGTACCATTCCCTTCTGCCCTTGTTTCATGTGCCTCCCTGTGCTAAGTCCCTCTCTCCCCTTTCCTCCCATAGCTTAAGTTTAATTTATTTTCAATGTATGTCTTCCTTTGATCATGCATGGTCACTTTCCATTTAATCATGCACAATCAACTCCACCTTTTTTCCTTCCTCCCCCACCCCCCCCCTCCTCCCCCCTGTGCATCCCACAAGTAATCATTGTAAAAATAAACTGACGTGGTGTTTTTTAACCACTGACAGAATATATGATTTCTTAGTAAATATGAAAAACAGTACTATAATTTTATTGCTATTCATGGCGTATTCAAACACATGTCATTTTCCTACATTTAATGGTGCTGTACATGATCCCTTCTAAGGCCTGGTGAACACTATTGCTGCTCTTCATTGCATTTTTGGTGTTTGTAAATTTTAAGATATTTTATTGTACTATGATTTTGTTAGTGCAGTGGCATTGTAAGTCAATAAAGATAAATTTTCTGAGTGCCCTATGCTTCTCCACAATCCTCCTACCCATTCCAGTGTGTATCCACCCATGCTTCTTCAAATTCCGACTTACTCATCGATTGTAAATAATATTACCGAGCGAGGTGGCACAGTGGTTAGCACACTCGACTCGCATTTGGGAGGATGATGGTTCAAACTCATGTCTGACCATCCTGATTTAGGTTTTCTTTGATTTCTCTAAATCGCTTCAGGCAAATGCCGGGATGGTTTCCATGAAAGGGCACAGCCGATATCCTGGCCCATCCTTCTCTAATCTGAGCTTGTGCTCCGTCTCTAATGACCTCATTGTCATTGGGACGTTAAACACTAATCTCCTCCCTGTAATTAATATTATATGGAATACATTACCTGCTCACATATATACAGCTGCAATAATTTAATAACGTGTTTATGCACTATAAAGAAATTTCACTTTTCCCTTATTATGTGTTTCTGCAACATCTAAAGACTTACAGTAGGTCTCCCTTCCATATTTTAAGTTTGCCAATGCTGGCTGTCATTTATATAACCTGCAATTATTTTATACTCATCCCACTGTGTCTCTCTTGTCCTCCTTTCCTTCCCTTCACTTCCCTTCCCACCCCATCATCCCTTGCTCATACTACATGTATTAATTGATGAATGTTTGTTTGAATGTGATCTTTCGCACTTTTATGATTCTTAGTTTTCATAAAGGAAAAAAAAAACATTTATCATGGTTTACAGTTATTTTATGGTTTTATAGTTGATTTTGCTAACAACTGTCCATCAAAATTTGACATAATATCCCAGCATCCCTACAATAATACTAGCTAGTGGTATGTTATGATAGCTAATTTTGTAATGGCATAGCACTTCAATTGAGCACCAGTGTTACAGTACATAATATTTGACATGATATTCTGAAGTAAGGTTTTTCTGTGGTATGTCGACTTGTTTGTTGATGAACCTGTATGTGTCATACATAATTTGCACTCGTTTGGCAGCTGTGATGTTTTCTGACAGATACTCTGAAGATGGGCATTGCCTGAAATGCATTAATAAGAAAGTTTCAATAACAATTGTTTCAATTTTTACTTTTTTAAATTGAATAATTTTATAATTTTTTGCTATCTTTAGTGTACTTAAAAATACGTAGCAGATGATTCATACAAGCCATTGAAATATTAAAAAGAGTTTAGTCACAGCGCTCCCAGAAATTCTATGGACTGAGTTAATACTGTGGTTACGATCACTTTACAGAGAACTCTCAAAACAAACATGTTTTACATATATGAGCTATTGCATGTATGTGTCCACATAGCATGAAACTGGTTACAGTTGTGACACACCCATCACTAACATTATAATTTGAAATTGCTGAAAGACTGAAACTGGCCAGTAATGCAATAAAGGCATCTTCCATGATAAAACAGACAACCTACAGTGACTTCAACTTCTTTGGTGTTTTCGTTGTTGTTAGACGTTTCTGCAATTCATAGCCATTGAGATAGTCAGTGACGGTACTGTATAATGTTCCAAGATGCATGCTGGTCGTAACCCTGAATGACCACTCACGGATATACACTTGTCCCCGTTACCATTTACGAAAGACGTTCTATACTGTACAACACTGCTGACAAGAAAGGAACAAACGACCATACAAAGTATCATCTCAGTTTGTTTTTTTTAAGCACTATGGGACTTAACATCTGAGGCCATCAGTCCCCTAGACTTAGAATTACTTAAACCTAACTAACCTAAGGGCATCACACACATCCATTCCCGAGGCAGGATTCGAACCTGTTACCGTAGCAGCCACGTAGTTCCTGACTGAAGCGCCTAGAACCGCTCAACCACAGCGGCCACCTCAAATATTTGAGTGACTCGAAAAGCTTCCGAATGATATAATCCAGGACGTTACTTTGGACAGAGAATGTTCAAAAGAAACGAAAGGAACATCAGATGTGCCTTAAGGAAGCATAAGACCTCTGATGTTTTCAATATACATAAACGATTTGGCGAATGGGAACAGCACCGCTGTCTGTCTGCTTTAAGATAAAGTCACTAGGTGATTGTAAGAAAACTCAGAAATACAATGTCTACATTCGGTCTACCAGATGGCACATTTCCTTAATTGGAGATAAATGTGCCGCGCGGGATTAGCCGAGCGGTCTGGGGCTCCAGTCATGGACTGTGCGGCTAGTGCCAGCGGAGGTTCGAGTCCTCCCTCGGGCATGGGTGTGTGTGTTTGTCCTTAGGATAATTTAGGTTCAGTAGTGTGTAAGCTTAGGGACTGATGACCTTAGCAGTTAAGTCCCATAAGATTTCACACACATTTGAACATTTTTTGGAGATAAATGTAAGACTATGTGTATCAACGAGAGAAAGAACTCGGTAATGCCAATTTGCAGAATAAACAGGAAGCTTTATGAATCTGTTGTAGTGCTTAAATACCTAGCGGTAAAGGTAAGAAGTGATATGAAATGGAGTGATAACTGTAGTAGGGAAGGTGAATGATCGGATGTTTGAAGGAAAATGCGATGCTTTTATAAAGGAAACCTTATCAAGCCTCTAGTGCGAACTAGTATAGAGCACGGCTTCAGTGTTTCAGTGTGTCTAAACATTTAAAGTAGTGTACATGAAAGTGCGCTAGATGCTCAAGGAATTGAGGTGGGAATTATGGGAAAACAGTCGAGGTCGTGGACTTGTCGCCCTAGTGAGTAAATACACTCCTGGAAATGGAAAAAAGAACACATTGACACCGGTGTGTCAGACCCACCATACTTGCTCCGGACACTGCGAGAGGGCTGTACAAGCAATGATCACACGCACGGCACAGCGGACACACCAGGAACCGCGGTGTTGGCCGTCGAATGGCGCTAGCTGCGCAGCATTTGTGCACCGCCGCCGTCAGTGTCAGCCAGTTTGCCGTGGCATACGGAGCTCCATCGCAGTCTTTAACACTGGTAGCATGCCGCGACAGCGTGGACGTGAACCGTATGTGCAGTTGACGGACTTTGAGCGAGGGCGTATAGTGGGCATGCGGGAGGCCGGGTGGACGTACCGCCGAATTGCTCAACACGTGGGGCGTGAGGTCTCCACAGTACATCGATGTTGTCGCCAGTGGTCGGCGGAAGGTGCACGTGCCCGTCGACCTGGGACCAGACCGCAGCGACGCACGGATGCACGCCAAGACCGTAGGATCCTACGCAGTGCCGTAGGGGACCGCACCGCCACTTCCCAGCAAATTAGGGACACTGTTGCTCCTGGGGTATCGGCGAGGACCATTCGCAACCGTCTCCATGAAGCTGGGCTACGGTTCCGCACACCGTTAGGCCGTCTTCCGCTCACGCCCCAACATCGTGCAGCCCGCCTCCAGTGGTGTCGCGACAGGCGTGAATGGAGGGACGAATGGAGACGTGTCGTCTTCAGCGATGAGAGTCGCTTCTGCCTTGGTGCCAATGATGGTCGTATGCGTGTTTGGCGCCGTGCAGGTGAGCGCCACGATCAGGACTGCATACGACCGAGGCACACAGGGCCAACACCCGGCATCATGGTGTGGGGAGCGATCTCCTACACTGGCCGTACATCACTGGTGATCGTCGAGGGGACACTGAATAGTGCACGGTACATCCAAACCGTCATCGAACCCATCGTTCTACCATTCCTAGACCGGCAAGGGAACTTCCTGTTCCAACAGGACAATGCACGTCCGCATGTATCCCGTGCCACCCAGCGTGCTCTAGAAGGTGTAAGTCAATTACCCTGGCCAGCAAGATCTCCGGATCTGTCCCCCATTGAGCATGTTTGGGACTGGATGAAGCGTCGTCTCACGCGGTCTGCACGTCCAGCACGAACGCTGGTCCAACTGAGGCGCCAGGTGGAAATGGCATGGCAAGCCGTTCCACAGGACTACATCCAGCATCTCTACGATCGTCTCCATGGGAGAATAGCAGCCTGCATTGCTGTGAAGGGTGGATATACACTGTACTAGTGCCGACATTGTGCATGCTCTGTTGCCTGTGTCTACGTGCCTGTGGTTCTGTCAGTGTGATCATGTGATGTATCTGACCCCAGGAATGTGTCAATAAAGTTTCCCCTTCCTGGGACAATAAATTCACGGTGTTCTTATTTCAATTTCCAGAAGTGAATATACAAGGGGGCTGCACAAAGCTAGTTACATAGCATGCCGTTCGACTCTAAGATCACTATGCAACAAGAACGGCGCACTGTCAGAAGAGAGTACATGTTTTGGATTTGCCGCAGACATAGCTGTGCGGTGCGGAACGGATAACAGGTGCATTACAGGGTGGAAGTGAAATGGTGCGTCAAATGCATATACACTGCAAAGTTAAGGTCCACGGGACAGAACGCTTCCTCTAGGCAACACGTCTATACTGCACACAGATTCACCGTGAAATTCTGGCGGTATATGGACCAGATGCAATGTCTAGTCGAGCCGTGGTGAAATGATGCCAAACGTTTTTCACTTTATACACTGCAAATTATGGATGAAGGGCAACAGGCAGATTCCATATGTCTAGATTTCCGGAAAGCATTTGACACGGCGCTCCATTGTAAGCTGTTAACGAAGGTACGGACATATGGAATAAGTTCGCAGATATTTGAGTGGCTCGAAGACTTCTTAAATAATAGAACCCAGTTTGTTGTCCTCGACGGCGAGTGTTCATCAGAGACAAGGGTATCGTCAGGAGTGTCCCAGGGAAGTGTGATAGGACCACTCTTGTCCTCTATGTACATAAACGATTTGGCGGAGAGAGTGGGCAGCAGTCTGCAGTTGTTTGCTGATGATGCCTTGGTGTACGGTAAGGTATTGAAGTGGTGTGACTGTAAAAATGGAAATGTCGTGTGGCTAGGGCCTCCCGTCGGGTACACCGTTCGCCTGGTGCAGGTCTTTCGATTTGACGCCACTTCGGCGACCTGCGCGTCGAGTGGTGTGACTGTAGGAAGACACAAGGCGACTTAGACAAAATTTCCCGTTGGTGCGATGAATGGCAGCTAGCCCTAAATGTGGATAAATGTAAGTTGACGTGTATGAGTGGGAAGAACAAACCTGTAATGTTCGGATACAGTATTACTAGTGCCCTGATTGAAACAGTCAAGTCGTCCTAATATCTGGGCGTAACGTTGCAAAGCGATATCAGACGGAACGAGCATGTAAGTACTGTGGTAGGGAAAGCGATTAGTCGACCTCGGTTTATTGGGAGAAATTTAGGAAAGAGTGGTTCACCTGTTGTCCTATAGCCATAGCTGATTAGCCTTTTTGCGCTTCCTGTCAATTTAAGTTTTAGACGTTGATATTCGGTTTCGCCTGCTGCATTTGCTGCATTTTTATATTTTCTCCTTTCATCAATTGAATACGGTATCTGTTGTGATACCCAGTGGTTTTTACTATGCCTTCTCTTTTTACCTATTTGATCCTCTGCTTCCTTCACTATTTCATGTCTCAAAGCTACCCATTCGTCTTCTACTGCACTCCTTTCCCTGTTGTACTCAATAGTTACCTAAGTTCCCTCTAAAACTCTCACGAATCTCTGGTTCTTTCAACTTATCCAGGTCCCATATCCATACTTTCCCACCTTTTTGCATTTTCTTCAGTTTTAATCTGCTGTTCATAACAAATAAATTTTGGTCAGAGTCCACATCTGTCCCTAGAAATATCTTACAGTTTAAAATCTCGTTCCTAAATGTATATAATCAATGCGAAACCTTCCGTTGTCTCCAGGTCTGTTCCACGTATACAACCTTTTTTCATGATTCTTAAACCAAGTGTTTGCGATGTTTAAATTATGCTCTGTGCAGAAATCTACCTGTCACCTCCGTCTTTCATTCCTTTCCCCCAGTCCACAACCTCCAAATATTTTTCCTTCTCTTCCTTTTCCTACTATCAAACTCCAGTCCCCTGTCACGATTGAATCGTGGTTGATGTTAAACGGTCAGATCAGTCAATCATCGAGATTGTTGCCCCTGCAACTATTGAAAAGGCTGCTGCCCCTCTTAAGGAACCACATGTTTGTCTGCTCTCTCTGAGATACCCTTACGTTGTGGTTGCACCAACGGTACAGCTAGCTGTATGGTTGAGGCACGCAAGCAAACTCACCACGGTAACATCCGTGGTTCAGGGGGGGGGGGGGGGGGGGAGTGGGGGGAGGAGGAAGGGGGGGGGGAGTGGGAGGGGAAAGAAAGAAATGTAGCAGTCAGCTCCTTTCTTACTATTCATTTACTTCCTTGTCATTCGTTCCGCTATGTTTCGCTTATCTTTAGCTGTTATGGTGTCATTACGTCGTTACCGTTCATTTATTAACTGTATTCTGAATGTTCCAGCCGTCTTTAGCGGTGCAGTTAGTGTTACGTTATAGACCCTTACGTACCCATGGTTAAAAACAAAACTTCTACACACTTGGAATACAGCAGTGACCATGACTTAAACAATAAGCTAGCTGAAGATAAGAGAATGTTCCAAAAGTGTGCACAGAAAATAAAGTGCTAAACTGTAGTTTATTCTTCATTTTAAGATCTAGAGACAACAAACGTTACTACAGTGATTCTTGTTCATTATGGGGCAAATAAACTATAATTTCTGAAGCTTCGTCTTTTGAAAAGATACTAGTTGCACTGATCGTTTTTTTGCAGATTTGCGGCTATCTCCGCGGTCGGCTGTGGACGCTGGTGACGATGAAATCATTCGTTACTGCATCAGCGTGCGGCGGCCGGCGGGTGGCTTCGCATCGCTACCGGGCCTGGTACGATTCATTCTGTTCTGTTATAATTGAAATCAGATGAAGAAATGGGGAACTCATTTCCACCATCAACGAAAATGAGGAAATATTAGCAGACGCGTGTACTGCATAATGGGGCCTCGGAAGAAAGTATCTAAATACCGCTCTAAGTGCTTCCCGTATAAAAAGAAGGAGCGCGTACGTTTAAAATCCCGGTTTTTTACACCATTTTCTAAATTCTCAAAGGACTGAACGACTGTAAGTGGACTACAAAATTGCAGTGCAATACGACATTGAAGATGCTACTGTTCAGAGATACCACACTGATAACATGATCCCTAGAGTGTCAACATTTTTCACTTGCGCCGCATCATTTTCCTGGTCATTTTTTTGCCACAACATGTCACATCTGATTTTAGTGTATACACACATCAAGGGTGCTTTAATCCCTCTAGGTAGATCTTGGCCCTTATGACTTCGTGGAAGAGTCAATGTGGCCCGCGGACTAAAAAGTTTGGAGACGCCTGCTCTAGATGGTCGGACTAGTTTTTGAATTGCCATCGTATCGAATACGAGCCCAAGGTTTTATCACAGCATTGTATCGATTTGGATGAAACGTAAGAACCTAACCTCAGTTATTCTACGTCTTTTATCTGAAATTTACGTCTTTCATTAGATTTTACAAGTTCAATAACCTGACAAATCGTAGTATATGAAATTTATTTCACACACGTTGTACTTCCAGGTACTTCTCCCAGTCGTAAGTACGAGTGTTTCCTCGGAGGCGACAGAAGGGTACGCTGAAGAGGCCGTTTCTGGAGACTCCACGCCTGCTACCTATGACGACAACCCCACTGAATCCTATTATGCAGATCAGGATGAGTTCGATTATGACTCAGATGAAATCGAGACAACACGGCCGCAAGAGAATTTCAAGGAGCTTACGGAGCCGTCAATTCAACACACGGCCGGGCGTCAGGTGTCGTCGTCGACGTCCTGCACTTCTGGAGCCGTTACTGCGCAGCCGCTGCCGAGCCCAGCGACGACGACGACGACGACGACGTCGACGACCACGACGCCACCGACCCCCGCCACGCCTCCAGCCTGTTTCCAGCGCGGCAAGATGCCAGACCCTACCTCGTCGCTGCACTATTACTCGTGCATCTACGACTCGCAGACCCGCAGATTCGTGGCGAACCGGGTGCAGTGTCCCAACTCTCTGCAGTTCTGCACGCCGCGCGGTATTTGCACATTTGCCACCTCGTGCCCTTCACCCACGGGAAAGGAGGCACCGTCACGACTCATCAGGATCGGATCTCAGCGAACATGAACAACAATTCTATAAGGGAGGAAATTAGGGGTGAACGTCCTGTCGACGACGAGGTCATTAGCGACTGAGCAGAAGCTCAGATATTGGAAGCATATAGAAGAAAATCGGTCGTCTATTTTTCCAGCATTTATCCTTGGCGAGTCAGGGAACCACGGGAAACCTATATCTGGATGACAGTACGAAGATCTGAACCGCCGTCCTCATGAATGCGAGTCCAGTGACTTACCCTTGCTCCACCCCGCGCGGTACCTAGCCATAAGATGGCCATTCACTGCCATTAACTGGCAAAAGGACTCGCAAAAGCTGCAGAGAAGCTTCGCGAAAGCTTAGACTTCAGATAAATGTAACAAATCTGTATATTACGGGTATGAAAAACTTATCCGCGAGCCGACCGTGACAATCATGGTTACTCATGTTTTCTCAGAATCATTTCAGACGAATGTAAATATTTTGTATTTAACGATGTCCCGGACACTGCAAATTTATTTGCGTTCTACCCATAATGACCTCGATGTCGTCGGAAGTCTAACTATAACGTCCTTCCTGCCTTAACTGCGGAAGAAAGATCCATTATCAGTTAAAGCAATTTACTTTCCTTTCCTGAAGGAAAGTGACTGACATCATATCGCACTTTTCTGTGTTGCTTACATACTGCAAAATAACGTCAGAATACATTATTGAATGTAAACACTCAGTTACTAATGGTTGGGCTATATTCAGGGAACTTAATTGGGAACTGTGGGAATAAAGGTATTGTTGAGCTAGATTGTGAAACCGATTCTTCTGTGTGCGTAACATTTCACTCTAAGGTCCGCGGTAATAAGATAAGAGAGACCAGGACAAGTAAGGAGGCCCACTGACAACTCAATTTCGCTATCACTGCGGGGAAACAGAATCGGACAGGGATCTAATATTAGCTCGAATTCCTCGCCGTTATGTATTGTACAGTGGCTTGAGGATTAAATATATGCATACAGTTATCTATCCTGCGTCGTTATAAATATCATGAAGGATAGGTGGTGGAGTTGTTAAACTAATAAGTCGAAACTAAACTAGTAGACGACCACAAAATTCAAGAGGATATATATACAGGGTGTCTGTCCTAATAGTTATCAGACGCATTATCTCTGGTGTTTTGGCAGATATTTGCAATTTCGTTTTTGCATCATGTAGGCAGAGTCAGCCCAAACAAATAGTGTACCTCACTTCTATCATGAGACGCTCAGCGTCAACGGAAAGCGTCGATTTGTTTCCCGTTATAAACCAAATTATTTTTAAAGTGGCATTTTATGTACTCATTCGATAGAGCGGTCCCACATTAGTCTAGTACGATATGTGTTTTATCGATATGTATTAACAGGACGATAAAACTCGAAGAGCAGCTAGTACTCCAGCAGCGACAGAACTGCGCTGGCCCACTCTATAAACTGGCACGTAAATTTCCATTTTAAAAACAATTTTGTTTGTTATGAGAAACAAAACGATGCTTTCTGTTGGCACTGGGCGTCGCATGAAAGGCGTGACGAGGAGTAACTATTTGGGCTGACTCCAGCTACACAATGCAAAAACTACATTTCTAGTATCTGCCGAAACACCAGAAGAATGCGCCTGACGACTCTTAGCATGTCGTTACTCCTGACTCGCTGCCTGATTGTCGAAGTGAGGAGCTACATACTCAACAAGTCATTGCCATTTTAATACGAATTAATAACGATATTATCGAGAACAATGTTTAGTTTTCGCGATGAATGGGGAATGTCTGCTATATGTTGTTAGTTCTTTCTACCTTCTTCATAATCATCGTCTGATACTTCCGAATAGCAGCTGTAAATAACGAATTTAAATCAGAGGAGTTCAATCCCATCATATATGGTTGATATTATCGACAAGTGACGTGACTGCCTGAACAAACTGTCATGAAGTGCTTCACTATGCTCCGAACATGTTTGACCTCATTGTTTTTTTCTAGTTTCATAAAAATCTAGTTTTGTGAAGTTCATCTGTAAAGACATGTAATGCCGTGAAGTGCATTTAACTCATAGCTATGAACAGCAGTTTTCTTGAAAAGTGATTGCAACTTGAAACGTTCACTGGAACGCAGTGATTGCTCAAATATCGATCTTCAAAATGAAAATGAGTGACAGCTCATTTTATCAGAAGTGGGTTTAATATATTTTCTACGCTATGTGGAAGACATTTTTCCCCTTCCTGTAGATACAGTCACTTCGAGACACTGCATTATGGCCGATATGAAACTGAACATTCTTTAAAGGTGCGATATCGAAGAAAATACATAATTTTTTTTAGTTCCATTTTCTGTTGTGTGAATTTGCACACTAATGCCATACAAATGAATAAATCTGTAAATGCTGTAAATGAACTGCGAATGTAAAGAAGTGTTACACATTTATGCAAAGATTAGTAAGAGTAATCATTTCATTTATAGCTGTTAGAAAAATGAGTACTGTTAAAAGTTTGACCCCAAAGTTACAGACATACCTATTTTCATAAGAAAATATAACAAATCATTAATTGTTACAATGGTCGTAGTCATTGGTGTATCCTGTTTTATGGAATTGTGAATTCGGTGTTTAGAACCCTTTAGCTGTCATCGGGAATAGTACCACTTACGAACATCTCATCAGATAGACAATAAATAGCAGAGAAAAACACCCAAAATTTTAAATATTGTCGTTTGATTCTGTCTACAATAGAGCTTTCAATTATGTTTCATACTAACTGCATATGTTTATGTTCATTTATCAGACAAAGCTCTTCTTTTGTGTACATCTTAAATGCCTCGTTGGTACTCTGTAAAAATTTCGTTGTACTTTAGGTTAGCGGTTTTATATACAAAAATACCACCTACTCTGTTGCTTTACTTTTGTATTTCTTGTACACATTTAGTCAAGTGCAGTGATTCTTTACATTAAACGTAAACTTGCGACATACATTCGGCTTCATAAAAGAAGTAATTTTCTAATTCGGTTAGTACAATTGAGCAATAATTAGGGTAAGGACTATAAAACATGTATTTGTTAAAAACACGAAAGATGCAGTGTTTTATTACACTCTGTGTGAGATAGACGCTAACGATGAGTAAAAAGTACATCGCAAGTTATATATAAAAATGACAGCGAACAAACATTTCACAGCAGATGGACATACTGCTCCGTATAGCATAGTTATTAAAGACACTAGACTGTAAGGAAGGGGAAACCACATTTCCCTTGAACTGAAGACAAAATCAAGAGCGTTTCCTTCGATAAGGAAAATGGAGAATCCTTCCTTAAGCTACACGCGTTCCCTGGGTGGGGCTAAAGAACAGTCACTTCGAGGCACAGAAGTCGCGACAGCTAGACCACTTTTGACTGCTTGAGGATTTTCTTGAATTTCAAGCACTTGGGCTGATTAATACGAGCATGAAGAAGAAGAAGAAGTTACGCTCATGTAGTAAGTATTTCTCTTTCTATGCACAACTATCAGTTTCTCTGTTCGAGTCACGATGGCGGTATTTTGAGCGTCTTTGGTAATTGCACGAGCAGCGCGAGGATGTGTCACCTCGGCTGAACGACAATAGCCAGGCGATTCCACAGCTTGTGTCCTGCGCCAGCTACGACCATAGTGCTTGTGTAGTTGAATATATTCTCCAACTGAAAGACATATAGCAGGCTTCTCTTACACTTTGTCATATATATTGATGAGCCGAAACATAATAACCGCCTGCTTAGCAGCGTGTTGGCCTACCTTTGGAAAACAATACACCAGCGATTCTGTGTGGCATGGATTCCACAAGTCCTCGGTAGGTTTACGGAGGTATGTGACACCAGATCTATACACACAGGTCACACAATTCGCGTAAATAACGGGTAGGTAGTTCGCAGGTGTGGACGTGGCGTCAGATAGCGTTCCAGATGTATTCCAGTAGGTTGAAATGGCTCTGAGCACTATGGGACTTAACATCTGAGGTCATCATTCCCCTAGACTTAGAACTACTTAAACCTAACTAACCTAAGGACATCACTCACATCCATGCCCGAGGCAGGATTCGAACCTAGAATCGCTCGGCCACAACGGCCGGCCATTAGGTTCAGATCAGGCACAGTTGGTGGCCTTGCATCAACATGAGTTCGCTATCTTTCTCCACAAATCACTGCAGCAGGATTCTGGCCTCGCGACGCAGACAGTTATCTTGCTGGAAGATGTCATCGCTGTTGTGGAAAAGACATCAAGCTTAGAAGGATGCAGATTATCTGTAATAATGTTCATTTACTCCACAGCTGTCATTATTTCCACAGTTACGAGGACTTGCTGAAAAGTAATGCCTTCGAATTTCTTATGTGAAAACTCTTAAAGCTGTATGACTGCATTGTGTCGCAGCGATAAGAATTAATAAAATCTTTTCGGGCTTCCAGCCGCGTCAGATGGTTAGAATCCTACGAGCTTTCTTCTCTGTCATTGTCAAGTGGTACATGACTGCCGTGTTGCCATGGTCTCGGCGTTATATAGCTATGCTGCTGGCTGTGACGTCACTGGCGAGCTCTTCCTCGCTAACAGCGCTAATGTTTTTGTCCAGCGTCCGTCCCGCCCGCTTCGGCCTCACGATGGCTAGGTCCGAGGCTGTGACGAACTGTAAAATCGCCGTCCTTGTTGATCATGTTTTCAGACATTTTTATATTTACCGCTTCTTTTATGACGCTATCCCAAAATTCCTTCGCCCTCATAGGCCCTAATGACAAATGGTTCAAATGGCTCTGAGCACTATGGGACTTAACATTTGAGGTCATCAGTTCCCTAGAACTACTTAAACCTAACTAACCTAAGGACATCACACACATCCATGGCCGAGGCAGGATACGAACCTGCGACCGTAGCAGTCGCGCGGTTCCGGACTGAAGCGCGTAGAACCGCTCGGCCACAGCGGCCGGCCTTAATGACAGATGTGTCGAATAGAACTCGGTATCGATTTTCTAAAGTATGTTCTCCTAAAGCTGATTTTTCAGGATAGCGTAGACGTCAGCACCTCTCGTGTCCCGACCGGTGTTGCTCCACGGTATGTACTGTTTGACCGGCGTAGTAGCAGCAACATTGGCATGGTATTTTGTACTCTCTAGTCGTTCTAAGACTTTTCGCAGGTGGCTTAGTTCTAGTCGCAGATTTTCAGCGTCTGAAACAATTTTAACACGGTAGTAGAGGGAAAACTAATAGGCAACTCAGCCACAGTGTGTACAGTAAATCTACACATACGGATCGATATCTGCACGCTCTTTGCCACCACTGCCTGGCACAAAAGCGTGGCGTTCTGAGCACTCTCATCCACCGTGCTTAAGTCGCCTCAGACGCTGAAAATCTGCCACTAGAAGCAAGCCACCTCCGAAAATGTTCCGGGAAACCGGCTACAATCACCGCCAGGTACCACAGGCTGTTTCTGATGAGATACCCAGGGAAAACGTCACCGAAGAGGAGAACAAGAAACTTGCGTTTTCGCCTTTTTGTGACACAGAGTCGGAAAAGATTAGCTGGCTCCTGCAGAGACACAACATCTCATTAGTGTTCAGGCCGCCAGTAAAAATACGACAGCCAATGAGGCATTTTAAGGATGATTAAGGGCTTAATACGCCTAGTGTGTACAAAATACCATGTCAGCATGGCTGCTACTGCGTCGGCCAAACAGTGCGTACTGTGGAGTAATCTATTCGACGAAACATCTGCCATTAGGGCCTATGAGAGCGGAGAGATTTTGGTACAGCATCATAAAAGAAACGGTAGAAATAAAAATATCTACAAACGCCAGTTCGCAGCTCATCATAGCCTGGAACCCGGCCATCGTGAGATTGAAGCGGGCGCGACGGACGCTGGACGAAAAAAATTAACACTGTCGGCGAGGAAGAGCGCACCAGTGGCGTCACAGCCAGCAGTGCGACTATATAACGGTGAGACCACGGCGACACGGCTCATGTACCACTTGACAACGGCCGAGTAGAGCTCGGTCGAAAGCTCTGGGGTTTCAACCACCTGACGTGGCTGGAAGACCTAGGTTCAAATGGTGCAAATGGCTCTAAGCACTATGGGACTTAAGCCGGCCGGTGTGGCCGAGCGGTTCTAGGCGCTTCAGTCTGGAACCGCGTGACCGCTCCGGTCGCAGGTTCGAATCCTGCCTCGGGCATGGATGTGTGTGACGTCCTAAGGTTAGTTAGGTTTAAGTAGTTCTAAGTTCAAGGGACTGATGACCTCAGATGTGAAGTCCCATAGAACTACTTAAACCTAAATAACCTAAGGACATCACACACATCAATGCCCGAGGCAAGATTCGAACCTGCGACCGTAGCAACAGCGCGGTTCCGGACTGAAGCACCTAGAACCGCTCGGCCACATCGGCCGGCAAAAATCGTTAGTCATAAAGCAGACTGTCCACGAAAAGTTAGATAGAAACCAAAACTGTTTTGATCAGAATGACGAAATACAATGAATGTGATACGATGCTATGTGTCGTTGAAAGTAAACTGACACGTCCCATCTACATGCCCTTCAGTACAGTAAACGGTCTGCAGATTCCCGTTCAGGCACTTTCGGGCGCTGGGATTAGGTATGAGATGGCGATACAGAGCAGAGGAATTGTATGTGCGGTACAATACATTAGCATTAACCTGATGCATGTCTAGAAAACAGTTTGTTGCATTTGCACGTAATCATCGGCATTTCGTGTACCTTGGATGAAGCTTCCTTTTTACTGAAAAATCGTTGAAGAGTTCCATCTGCCCATTCGACTACTTTATCGTTACCTCTCGAAACCCATTGTCGTTTGCAAAAGTCTTTCGTTTCGTTCTCCAAATTTCGGAATAAGTGAAAACCGCTAATCCCAGGTATATGAAGTATGGACGGATACATCAAAGCTTCTCATCTGAAGAACTGAAAAACCGTCTGTCATAGCCATAGTGTGAGTGGTCCTTGCCGCACGGGAGGCAAATTTCCCGCGACAGTTATTTTCACCTTTTGTTTTCGATAGGTTGACAACTCTTGTAATAGAAGACTTCAATATTAATAGCGTAACCTCAGGTCAAAAGTCTACATCTACATCTACATCCATACTCCGCAAGCCACCTGACGGTGTGTGGCGGAGGGTACCTTGAGTACCTCTATCGGTTCTCTCTTTTATTCCAATCTCGTATTGTTCATGGAAAGAAGGATTGTCCGTATGCCTCTGTGTGGGCTCTAATCTCTCTGATTTAATCCTCGTGGACTCTTCGCGAGATATTCGTAGGAGGGAGCAATATACTGCTTGACTCCTCGGTGAAGGTATGTCCTCGAAACTTCAACAAAAGCCCGTACCGAGCTATTGAGCGTCTCTCCTGCAGAGTCTTCCACTGGAGTTTATCTATCATCTCCGTAACGCTTTCGCGATTACTAAATGATCATGTAACGAAGCGCGCTGCTCTCCGTTGGATCTTCCCTATCTCTTCTATCAACCCTATCTGGTACGGATTCCACACTGCTGAGCAGTATTCAAGCAGTGGACGAACAAGTGTACTGTAATCTGCTTCTTTTGTTTTCGGATTGCATTTCCTTGGGATTCTTCCAATGAATCTCAGTCTGGCATCTGCTTCACCGACGATCAACTTTATATGATCATTCCATTTTAAATCACTCCTATTGTGTACTTACAGATAATTTATGAAATTAACTGCTTCCAGTTGCTGACCTGCTATACCGCAGCTAAATGATAAGGAACCTTTCTTTCTATGTATCCGCAGCACATTACACTTGTCTACATTGAGATTAAATTGCCATTCCCTACACCATGCGTCAATTCGCTGCAGATCCTCCTGCATTTCAGTTCAATTTTCCATTGTTACAACCTCTCGATATACCACAGCATCATCCGCAAAAAGCCTCAGTGAACTTCCGATGTCATCCACAAGGTCATTTATGTATACTGTGAATAGCAAGGGTCCAGCGACACTCCCCTGCGGCACACCTGAAATCACTCTTACTTCGGATGACTTCTCTCCATTGAGAATGACATGCTGCATTCTGTTATCTAGGAACTCTTCAATCCAATCACACAATTGGTCTGATAGCCCATATGCTCTTACTTTGTTCATTAAACGACTGTGGGGAACTGTATCGAACGCCTTGCGGAAGTCAAGAAACACGGAATCTACCTGGGAACCCGTGTCTATGGCCCTCTGAGTCTCGTGGACGAAGAGAAATTGTCTGTCTCTGAGCGAAAATTGGCAACAATGTTTCAAATGTTCAAAAGTGTGTAAATTGCTAAGGGACCAAACTGCTTAGGTCATCGGTCCCTAGACTTACATACTACTTAAACTAACTTAAACTAACGTATACTAAGAACAACACACACACCCTTGCCCGAGGGAGGACTCGAACCTGCGGCAGGAGGGGACGCGCAGTCCGTAACATGACGCCTAAAACCGCGCGTCCACTCCGAGCGGTGCAACAATGTTTCTTTGACCTACTGTTAAGCTTGGACGTTTTTCTCCTGTAAGCTATGTACCGCATTTTGTTGCATAATCTGAGGTGTGTGGCGAGTTGCCCAAGAGTCATCGATCGTCGTAAGGAATCCATGAAACCACATCCTCTTCATCCAAACGCCACATCCATTCGATTCAGTCAGCAGTCTTCAGTCCTCCCATTCCGCACCAAAATGTACGCAGTTTTAGATAATTGAATCTATAGATATTCGTTTGATATTTCTGGGCATCGTTAGTTTACTTTATTAATATCATTGTTATGGCCGATTATATCAGCAATCTATTTCCATTACTTTTTCTTTCTGCGTCTTGTATTCCCTCCAGCGGTGGGCATATTAAAGGTCTAGTGTTCTTTGGCACTATAATTTATAATAGAGAGGGTCGAATAAATATATTTTCCATACAATGAAGATGAAGTTTGATGACCCCCCCACATATCTATGCTGTGGTACTGATAATAGTTGCATCACAGTGTGCGACTAAAATAGCGTGGCAACTGACAATTTACTCCAAAGTTTAAGTACACGCCCTCGAGCGTTTGAGAGAGAACGTCAAAAATATTAAGAAAATCGACATCTGTATGAATATCGATTTTTGACCATTTTGCATAACTCATTCATGGTTGTTTTTTTTAATGAGTATTTTGTAACAGCTTCCATTATTGACGTAAAAAGAGAGTTCTGTGGACTATTCTCGCATTAATTACGAACACTGACCTCAGAATGAGTGCAGGAGAGGGGAAACTGAAACTTTACACATTCTGAGCTCTGCCTGATTCATTCTAGTCATAGTCTGCAGGGGCTTCTTCAGTGGACGGTTGGACGTTGTTGCGTGATTCACGTGACGCGAGGGCTGCCAGCGATTCAGCATCATGATTCACACCATGTAGAGACACGCCACCATTAACCCGGACCTAAGTACTTCCTGCGTGAGATAGGTCGTAAGACATGCCGCTGAGGCTTAGTCACTGCAGACCTTCCGATGCTCAACTTGGGGTCGCAACTATCGAGATTAACACCGCTGATAAGCCACGCTACTCTGAATCACGATCCTCTGATTTTTCCACCTAAAATAAATGCATAAACACAGAAATAAAACGTGTTTCGGCAAGTGATCCGCGCAGTATGAACAGTTACATCGTCACGTTGAAAAGGAGACGAGTGAGTTCTAAATTGTTGCTGCAGGTGATAGCCAGGTGCACTTCTCAACAGGTAGCAAAAAAATCAAATGGCTCTGAGGACTACGGGACTTAACTTCTGAGGTCATCAGTCCCCTAGAACTTAGAACTACTTAAACTTAACCAACCTAAAGACATCACACACATCCATGCCCGAGGCAGGATTCGAACCTGCGACCGTAGCGGTCACGCGGTTCCAGACTGTAGCGCCTAGAACCGCATGGCCACTCCGGCCGGCACAGGTAGCCTGAGTACTAAGACTGCTTACTGGTACATCAGTCAAACGTTTATCATAAAATAATGTACAATGGTCTAGGAATAAATGTCAGATTTTATTGTGTTACTACAGAAAGCTTCAAATTTGCAGCTACCGGCGAACACCAGCTAACGACAGAAGGCTGTTGAGCTCCTGGGCATTTCGCTGTCATTAGCGGACCCACAGGTATATAGTGCCAATAGCATTTTTCCATTACGTCACGTGGTGGATGCTCGTCCCCACTTGAGCATTGAATTGACTACCATAGCGTATGTTCACTTATAGGTGTTGATCCAATAATGACATCCCACTGTTCCTGTACCTCTCATGTTATTTTTCAGGACACGCTGTAGTTCTTAAGTTTTTAAACTTTTAGCTGCCAAAGCCACAATCATTGACTTGCTAATGTTGCATCCTAAATTCTAGTTAATTGCATTGTCCACCGCGCGTACGTTAGAAGATCCCTAAATCCATTCGTCCCATAATTTTTTGCTTTTACTATTTTGTTTTATCACATCCCACTGCACATTCCTTCTCCACATAGGGCTCCATCACAGCTGATCTGTCACACTGATTGAGACGTGTGTGTCCTCCAACATATGAGATATCTTTTCCTTGTATGAAAATTCATATTGATTCAAATGGCTCTGAGCACTATGGGACTTAACATCTGAGGTCATCAGTTCCCTAGAACTTAGAAGTACGAGGCCTGTTCAGAAAGTAAGCTCCGATTGATTGCCAAATTGAAACCACAGTGAACATCAGAAATGTTTTACTTGTAACAATTAGCTACACCTTTCAGCTACTTCTCTACGTAGTCGCCGTTCTGACTTAGACTTTTGTCATAGCGTTGTACCAACTTTTCAATAGCCTCATCATAGAAGGCAGCCGCCAGTGCTTTCCGCCAATTCTCCACGCTGGCCTACACCTCGTTGTCTGTGTCAAAATGTTGTCTTCAAAGACAGCGGTTCATGTGACCAGAGATGAAACTCAGGGGGAGACAATTGCGGACTGTATTGTGGATAATCTCACATTTCCATTTGAAAACGATGCAGGAGCATCTTCATTGCCCCTGCAGAATGCGGCTGAGAATTGTCTTGAAGAAGAAACAGCACGACAGTTATGTAATGTTAGCTGCATAGCTTCAGGCGAAATTTCTCACCAGGCCCTCGTATTTGGCGGCAGACACTATTTTCTAGACATCTTTACGCACTCACTGCGAGCTCAGAAATGAGAAGAGCGACGTGATGCTAACTGGGGTTATACTAGAGACACTACCCAACACATCTGTGCAAAGCTTTATCGGATTTTCATAGTCGTTTCCATTTCGCGACCGATCGGAGCTTACTTTCTGAACGCCCCTCGTACTTAAACCTAACCAACCGAAGGACATCACACACATCCGTGTTCGAGGCAGGATTCGAACCTGCGACCGTAGCGGTCGCGCGGTTCCAGAGTGAAGCGCCTAGAACCGCTCGGCCACTCCAGCCGGCGAAAATTCATAGTATATGGAAACTTTACATAGATTTCTTCTGGCTTCCTCAACGGTAGATCGTTCTGGCCCATGTGAAATGGAGTCCATCCGCGGAGCGTGTTTGTACGGGGGGAAACGCTATAATCATATCTGTTGGCATAGTTTCTCCTACATTTTAAAGGCGTGGTCTCTACTCGTCAATATTATTGATTTTTATGGTTGAGTGCAAACGTGCGTCCTTCCATTTCCGCTTCACTGTAACCGTCGTTCAGTATTCTAGCTGGTATTCTGAAATTTGAACAAAATCTTACAGATTGCAATATCGAAGCAGTACGCGCCGGATATCCATTTCGATCTCTGCAAGGAGTAATTTTTTTTCCTTACTGAGCGAGATCATCGTTTATAGGTCCGCGATATGTCTGAGTACGGCCGGTCGCTGTGGCTCAAATGGCTCTGAGAACTATGAGACTTAACATCCGAGGTCATCAGTCTCCTAGTTAAACCTAACTAGCCTAAGGACATCACACACATCCATGCCCAAGGCAGGATTCGAACCTGCGACCGTAGCGGTCGCGTGGTTCCAGACTGAAGTGCCTAGAACCGTTCGGCCACCACGGCCGGCCCAGTCGCTGTGGCTGAGCGGTTCTAGGCGTTTAAGTCCGGAACTGCGCTGCTACTACGGTCGCAGGTTCGAATCCTGCCTCGGGCATGGATGTGTGTGATGTCCTTAGCTTAAGTTAGGTTTAAGTAGTTCTAAGTATAGGGGACTGATGACCTCAGATGTTAACTCCCATAGTGCTTAGAGCCATGTGAACCACTGTTTCTTTTTTTCTGAGTACGAAACTACGCCACCACAAGTAATGGGGACGAGGATTAATAGGCTATAAATGTTAAGATATTATAGAAACGTTATGACCACTGCCCACCGTGACACTGAATGCCTCTTAGTGATGGTGCAGGCACTTGGCAAAGCAAGGATACAATGTAAGCGGAAGAGAGACAAATAGGCAGTCATTATAGGGAAGATGCTAGCCTCAAATGCGGAAATCCACTGAGGTAAGAGGTTTCAACAAATACACATTATTGTAGCGTTGCAGCTGGATACGAGAATATCTTAAACAGTGAAGCAGGTCGCCTACTGGCGTTCTACTATCGTGAACACCTATTAAAAGTCGTTGAAGAATGGTAAAATAACGAGTAGGCTGTGTGGTATTGGACGGCCAAGTCTCACCACAAAACGCTGAAGTCATAGGATCCTCAGTATAGGCAGCGATCTGTGGTGGATCTGACGTCAGAGTACAATTCTGGTGCAGACACAAGTGTTTCGGAGCACACCGTTTAAAGGCCACTGTTGATCATGGAGCTCCACATCACACGACCCCTACGTGTTCCTGTGTGACCCAACGACATCGCCAGTTATGATTGCAGTGGGCACAGCATCAATGAGTTTCCACCGCGGATCAATAGAAATGCATCGCCTGTTGAATGAATCGCATTTCTTGTTATACCAGGCCGATGGTTGGGTCCTTACACGCCGTCATTCAGACAAATGGCTGTACGAAACATTCAACGCGCCACAGACGCAGGCCGGTGAATTCAGAATTATGCTACAGGGTATACTGAGTTGGGCTTCTATGGAATCCGTGGTGGTAATCGAAGGTATCATGACAGCAGTGAACTACGTCAACATTATTGCGGACCACCTCCATCGCTTCATGTTTGAAGTCTCCCCCTACGGCGATGACATCTTCCAGTAGGATAACTCCATCTTGCAAGATCAGAATCGCGCTGCAGTGGTTTAAGGGGTATTATAGTGAACTAACACTGATGTCTTGAGCAGCAAATGTGCATGATCTGTACCCATCGGCTCATATAGGGAGCAAGCTGCGTGCCTGTAAACCACCATCCCGTAATTTTCGCGAATTGCTTGAACTGCGCGTAGACATCGGGTGCCATATACTTCCGGGATCCTGTGAAGGACTTGTACACCACTGGCCATTAAAATTGCTACACCACGAAGATGACGTGCTACATACGCGAAATTTAACCCACAGGAAGAAGATACTGCGATATGCATATGATTAGCTTTTCAGAGCATTCTCACAAGGTTAGCGCCGGTGGCGACACCTGCAACGTGCTGGCATGAGGAAAGTTTCCAACCGATTTCTCATACACAGACAACAGTTGACCGGCGTTGCCTGGTGAAACGTTGTTGTGATGCCTCGTGTAATGAGGAGAAAAGCGTACCATCACGTTCCCCACTTTGATAAAGGTCGGAATGTAGACTATCGCGACTGCGGTTTATCGTATCGCGATATTGCTGCTCGCGTTGGTCGAGATCCAATGACTATTAGCAGAATATGGAATCGGTGGGTTCAGGAGGGTAATACCGAACGCCGTGCTGGATCCCAACGGCCTCGTATAACTAGCAGTCGAGATGACAGGCATCTTATCCGCATGGCTGTAACGAATCGTGCAGCCACGTCTCGATCCCTGAGTCGACAGATGGGGACGTTTGCAAGACAACCACGATCTGCACGAACAGTTCGACGACGAAGCAGCATTGACTATCAGCTCGGTGACCATAGCTGCAGTTACCCTTGAACCCGCATCACAGATAGGAGCGCCTGCGATGGTGTACTCAACGACGAACCTGGGTGCACGAATGGCAAAACGTCATTTTTTCGGATGAATCCAGGTTCTGTTTACAGCATCATGATGGTCGCATCCGTGTTTGGCGAAGTCGCGGTGAACGCACATTGGAAGCGTGTATTCGTCATCGCCATACTGGCGTATCACCCGGCGCGATGGTATGGGGTGCCATTGGTTACACGTCTCGGTCACCTCTTGTTCGCTTTGCCGGTACTTTGAACAGTGGACGCTACATTTCAGATATGTTACGACCCGTGGCTCTACCCTTCATTCGATCCCTGCGAAACCCTACATTTCAGCAGGATAATGCACAACCGCATGTTGCAAGTCCTGTACGGGCCTTTCTGGATACAGAAAATGTTCGACAGCTGCCCTGGCCAGCACATTCTCCAGATCTCTCACCAATTGAAATCGTCTGGTCAATGGTGGCCGAGCAACTGGCTCGTCACAATACGCCAGTCACTACTCTTGATGAACTGTGGTATGGTGTTGAAGCTGCATGGGCAGCTGTACCAGTACACGCCATCCAAGCTCTGTTTGACTTAATGACCAGGTGTATCAAGGCCGTTATTACGGCCAGAGGTGGTTGTTCTGGGTACTGATTTCTCAGTATCTATGCACCCAAATTGCGTGAAAATGTAATCACATGTCAGTTCTAGTATAATATATTTATCCAATGAATACCCGTTTATCATCTGCATTTCTTCTTGGTGTAGCAATTTTAATGGTCAGTAGTGTAGAATCTATCGCAAGCAGAATCCCTGTTGTATTGAGTTTGAAAAGTGGAACAACACGCTATTAAAAAGGTGGTCATAATGTTTTGGCTCATCTGTGTAGTGTGATCTTTATGTGCGATGATTTACGTGAACATTTACATACATATGCTTTCTTTATTGTTTAAATAACAGAATGCCAAAGTATCGACCTACAACTAACTAACTGTCCACTATGCAGCTTTCCGTCTGTTAGATTGAGGTGAGAAAAGTTAAGGAACAGCGATAGCCACATATAAATATGGCGGTAGTATTGCGTATATAAGGTACAAAAGAGCACTGCATTGGCGGAAATGTCATTTGCATTTATGTGATACATGTGAAAAGGTTTCCGAAGAACTTATGGCCACATTACGGGAATTAACAGATTTTGAACGAGGAGTCGCAACTGTAGCTAGACGCATGGGACATTCCATTTCGGAAATTCAATATTCCGAGATTCAATGTGTCAAGAGTGTGCCGACAATACCACATTTCACGCATTACCTCCCACCACGAACAACAGTGGCCCACGGCCTTCATTTAACGACTGAGAGCAGCAGCGTTTGCGTTGAGTTGTCAGTGCGTGAAATAACCTCAAAACGTATCCGTTAGGACAGTGCGGCGAAATTTGGCGTTAATGGGCTGTGGCAGCAGAAGACCGACTCGAGTGCCTTTGCTAACAGCACGACATATATTCTAAGTAAAATAGTCTTATATTCTGGCAGAATGCAAGTTATGTACATTTCTCAACATTTTTTATAATTATGCTACTATCTTAAAGAAATGTTTGTTTAATTATGTATATAGACCCTGTGCTTAATTTTTTTGTGTTTAGGTAACTTTTGCAGTGTTACCTGAAAATGGCTCTATGGCCGAAATTGCAATCGTAATAATAAATATTTCATACAGTCAACGGCGACTATGATGTCTTTCAAGTAATTTTAGATAGTTGACAAGGAAGAGCATTCAACTGATGCAGCATTCCGAGCAAGCTACAATCATTGCAAGAAGTGGCATGCAGTGACCTCTGTTCAAATTCTGTTTTCTGGTCGCCGCATAGTGCTTAACGCCAGGAGAGGTAAGAAAATTTGAGGGAGCTTGCTTCTCCAAGCAATCAGCTTCTCGTCATTTCCTAAACATGGATACGCATCGTGCCAAGTGCATAGTGTTTTGAAACTTCCTGGCAGATTAAAACTGTGTGCCGGACCGAGACTCGAACTCGGGACCTTTGCCTTTCGCGGGCAAGTGCTCTACCAACTGAGCTACCTAAGCACGAGTCACGGCCCGCACTCATAGCTTTACTTCCGCCAGTACCTCGTCTCCTACTTTCCAAACTTCACAGAAGCTCTCCTGTGAACCTCTCGGCAAAGGTCCCGAGTTCGAGACTCGGTCCGGCACACAGTTTTAATCTGTCAGGAAGTTTCGTATCAGCGCACACTCCGCTGCAGAGTGAAAATCTCATTCTGGATACACTGTTTTATCCACCAGGAGGCTCTTTGCGCAGAAAGTGTGCAATATGGCGACGTCAAGAAGATCGTGGTACAATGAGTGAATTTTGTAGGGCGCCAGTTCAAGAGATTTTTGCAAGACCCCGCAGCAGCAAATGGTGACGTACCCTATCATTGTGCGGTACGATGGCTTAGTAGAGGCGAAGTTCTCAACATATTTTTTGCCATTCGGAAGGAAATCGCCCTCTTTATAGAAATGAAAGAAGAGACGCAGCCAGCACACAGTCACGTCAAATGGCTTGCAGACTTGGCCTTTCTCACTGCTATCACGGTACGCTTAAATCGATTAAATTTCGCACTGCAAGGAAAGGTTCTGCTGTTCCTAGTATGTATGACATAGTAAACGTATTCATTGTCAAACTACGTCTGTTTGATTACACGATATCTAGCGTTTTCATTGCTACATTTACCTCGAGACTTCACAGCTTATCAACAAAATATTGTGCAACTCCGTCAGCCTTTCCAGAGATCTATCTAACCTATAAAATCAACCCAAATTATTTAGGGCGCCATTTTCCGCTGCACCTGATACTGTGCCTTCGGAAATACGGTTAGAAATCACTGATTTACGAACTGCACTCTACTCAAGGTAAGATATTACAACACAACCAGTTTGTTAAGACGGTATCGTGATGTTAAAGCCGAAGAATTTATGAAGCTACACAGAAACGTAGCTAATATTATTTCTATGCTTGGCTCTGCATATTGTTGTGAACAAATGTTATAAAGAGCATAAAAACTGCAGAAATGTGCAGCTCCATGACGCAGCACTGAAGAGTGTTGTGCGTCCTGCAGCAGCAACAGGCCTCACTCCTAATTTTTCGTCTCTTGTAATAAAAAAGAAATGTCTTGTTTCACAAACGTAACAAAATGTTACTATTTTTCACTTGGACTGAATTTTTCCTGTCACACACATCCTGCTACAATGAATTACTTGGTCATAGCCTCCTCGTAACCGGTTTTATTACATACAGTGTTCACGATTCACACGCGAACTGTTTCCCATCCCTGTAAGCGTGAAGCAGATTCCTTTACTGCACCCCCGTGCACAGTTCGCGCACACTCGGCAGGCGGGCACTGTTATGCCAGGCCGGCCGAAGTAGCCGTGCGGTTCTAGGCGCTGCAGTCTGGAACCACGAGACCGTTACGGTCGCAGGTTCGAATCCTGCCTCGGGCATGGATGTGTGTGATGTCCTTAGGTTAGTTAGGTTTAATTAGTTCTAAGTTCTACGGGACTAATGACCTCAGAAGTTGAGTCCCATAGTGCTCAGAGCCATTTGAACCATTTTTTGTTGTGCCAGCTTGCGCCAAGCTGTCTGAGAGAGGGATACTCCTTCTGGAACAGCCTGTTTCAAAATGCATCCGTTTAACCGTTCCCTTCATTTAGTCCAGCTGTGCCAAAAATTTCTTTTCTCCCACTGTTTATTCATTACATCCTCATTAGTTACACGATCTACCCATCTAATTTTAGCATTCTTCTACATTTCCACATTTCAGAAACTTCTATCCTCTTCTTATCGCTTTTCTTGCCATTGCCAGTCTATATTTTATATCCTCTCTACTTCGGTAATCACCATTTAGTTTTCTGCCCAACTAGTAAAACTCGTCTACCACTTTTAGTTCTCATTTCCTAATCTAATTCGCGCAGCATCTCCTGATTTAATTCGACTACATCCATTACCCTTGTTTTGCTTTCGTTAAGGTCCATTTTATATCCCCCTCTGGAGACACCCTCCGTTCCGTTACACTGATCTTTCAAGACATTTGCTGTCTCTGTCAGAATTACTATGTCATCAGCAAATCTCAAAAGTTTTTATGTCTTCTCCCTGAGATTTAATCCGTTTTCCAAATTTCTCTTTCATTTCCTTTACTGCTTGCTCAGTGTACAGACTGAGTAACATCGGAGTAAGGCCACATCGCTGTTTCACTCCCTTCTCAGCCACTGCTTCCCTTTCATATATTTCGATTCTTGTAACTGCCTTCTGGTTTCAGAACACGTTATAAATAAACTTTTGCTCCCTGTATTTTAACCCCGCTACCCTGAGAATTTCAAAAGCTTCTCTAAGTCTATGGTTCCTATAAACATAGGTTTGCCTTTCCTTAAACTGTCTTCTAATATAAGACGTGGTGTCACTATTTTCTCTCGTGTTTCTACATTTTCCCGGAAACTGATTTTCCCATATATGATTGACATTACCAATTAGGGGGCGATCTACACGAATGTAGAAACAGAAATACAACTTCAAACAGCCAAGATAGCTATTTTACGGCATTTATTGTGATGACCGGTTTCAGCAAACTACGTTGCCATCATCAGATGTGTAAAGCATAGACCTACATATTCAAACACATTGTAATCAAATTTTTGCAGTGCATTTCACTCAGTCTTGATCAAATGCACATTATATCGTATCATATCATAGAATAAGATTTAATGAACATGAGAACAGTAGTATATCAGCAAGCCAAGCATAAAATGACTGTTACATAAAACAGTGTACGTATTGCACTGATTATACAAACTTATGTTCGTACATTAGCAGACTGAAGACTGAGATTCTCCAGTAAAGATTATAGACTTTACAACCAACCACCAGGTGGCTCAGCGGTAGTAGCTAAAAAAAACAAAACAAAACCGTCGTGTCATATAAAGTATTAAGACAAGCCAAAAATCCAAGAACGCTACACTACAGAGGTGGTTCAGCGGTGGTAGTAGCTAAAAAAAAAAAAAAAAAAAAACGTCGTGTCATATAAAGTATTAAGACAAGCCAAAAATCCAAGAACGCTACACTAAAGACATACAATAAATAGTCTAAATACGAGTTCGTTACACTTATTTTGTTGTAATAATTTTAAAACATTATATAAAATAGAAACTAAATACGCACGTAGTGAATTCAGTTATATGGCTTGTTCGTCTTATAAAAACAAATGCGGTGAAATTATACATGTAATAATATACAGGCAGCATAAAGCCTCGACAACCATACACTGTTGTTCGGTACCTCGGTATAGTTAAGCATACGTAGAGGACCTACAAAGGGAACATCAAGTGTTCCACTCGTAACTACCACAAACACGTCGTTACAAGCACAGAAACTATATAATGAAGTCACTTAGCTGACTTTATACAAATCAAAATATTCACGTTATTAATGTGTAGCTCGACGCTTAGGTACTGGCAGGGTGCTCGACGTCTTGGTATGATAGGCACAAGGCCACAGGAAGAACTAGCGTAGTCCTGCAACTTGGTATTTAATACAATAGAAATAAACTTGCTATATAATATTGTCATAAAAGCTATACAAATTGGGAAGTAGCTTGCTAGACACAATTCACATTTAAACTTGTAGCTCGAGGTTTACTTGCTAGCATAGTGCTCGAGGTCGAAGTGTGAAAAATGAACTGACAGGGGCAAACTGAACGAATAGCATAGTACCAAAAATTGTCATGTCGTAATATTTAATATTTCTGTACGTTCTGTAATTTAATAAATACCAAAAACAAAATGTGACCAGGAATGTCACGACATAATACAGTGTCGCCCAGTGTCTACGTGATATGCGACATAAGTGCATAAAATAATGCTCGAGGCCGAAATTTTACGATGAATATCGTCAAAGCAAAAGGTAAAACAGTGTCTTTCCAGTGCGGAGTTTTCACAATTCTAATCAAAAATAGAAATAGAAAACTTTTCTCATTAGATTCTAAATAGTCGTTCAGTAAATTATTCAGAGATCTTTTCCTATAACTTCAGAATTGTAGCTTTTCTAAGGTTTCTAATCTTTCCTCCTTGGGAAAAGTCGTTTTGCTTGCTGTGTCTAAGATGATCTCCGAAAATGACTTTACTACGAGTACTACTATGCACCTTAAATGAGGTAATAAATGATGTCCCGCCTGTCCCACATAAAACCCACTGCACTCGCCACGATTTAATTTGTAAACACTCGTTATATTACATTTGCCATCACTCATCTCAATTTTGTGGTATTCACTTCGACTTCAGCGTATTGGAAGTTTTAAATGCAGCAATTAAATTTGACTTCCAGAAGTGCCGTTCGGTTTTGTCCTGTTTTAATTTAGGGTTTAGCTTTTTGCATTGACCTGAAGTAAAACTATACTTGTTAGTTTTACTTGACTTGTTTTTTGGTTTTCCATAAAGCTCTTCGACTAAGCCCTGAGCTGCAGCAATATGTTTTCGTATTGCCAATTCCTGTTCTGCACCTTTAGCATCCAATGGTAAGTTTAACATTCTGTATAACGTTGTGTTACAATAAGCTGTCTTATAACGCAATAGACGACATGAAGAAGCGTTAATAATCACATCAGTATTCAAAATGGTTCAAATGGCTCTGAGCACTATGGGACTTAACATCTGTGGTCATCAGTCCCCTAGAACTTAGAACTACTTAAATCTAACTAACCTAAGGACATCACACACATCCATGTCGTAGGTAGGATTCGAACCTGCGACCGCAGCGGTCACGCGGTTCCAGACTGAAGCGCCTAGAACCGCACGGCCACAAAGGCCGGCACATCAGTATTCGTCGGTTTCCGAAATATGTTGAAGGTATGCTTACCATTCTGTTTCTTAATGGTGATAGCCATATAACTTATGGCATTATGTCTTTCCATTTCTAATGTAAACTGTATTTGTATTTATCTCGTCAAAATGATGCGCTTCTATAATTCCACCAAATTTGACGTCTCCTTATTCTTCGATACTGATTCCCTTTCGCTCACACATTAGAATTGTGGAAAGCCCACACTGGAAAGACATTGTTTTTCCTGAAAATATTCACCGTAACATTTTGGCCTCGAACATTATTTTATGCACTTACGTCACATATCAAATAGACTTTGGGCGACAAACTATTAGGTTGTGACATTCTTGGTCACATTTTGTTTTTGGTGTTTATTAAATAGAAGTATTAAATATTACGATATTACAATTTTTGGGACTATGCTATTCTTTCAGTTTCTCCCTGTCAGTTTCTATTTCACTCTTAGACCTCAAGCACTATGCCAGTAACTAATATAGAGCTACAAATTTAAGTGTGAATTGTGTATTGCAAGTTACATCGCCCTATTTGTATAGCTGTGATGACTATGTTATATAGCAGGTTTATTTTTATCGTATTAGATACCAAGTTACAGGATTACGCGATATATTCCTGTGGTCTAGTCATCCGTGTCTTTCACACCAAGACCTCGAGCATCATCCTAGAAACTAAACGTCGAGCTACATGTTGATAATGTAAATATTGTGATTTGTATAAAGTAACATTACATATTTTTTTGTGACTTCTACCACTGTGCCACCTGGTGGTTGGTTGTAACGTCTATAATGTTTACTTGAAAATCTCAGTCTTTATTCTGCTATTGCATGAACATGAGCTTATATAATCAGTGCAATATATACGTTGTTTTGTGTAGCAGTTACTTTGTACTTGACTTGCTGATATATTATTTTCTCATATTCATGAAATGTTGTTCTGTGATATGATACAATATAACATTTATTTGACCAAGATTGAGTGAAATGTACTGCAGATGGTGTGTTGTATTCCATGGTATAGTCCATGTTTATGTAAAATTGTACTACACTCCTTTACATCTGCTCACAGCGTGCTTAAATATGTTGATCTATGCTTTACAGATCTAATGATGAGAACGTAGTTTGCTGGAACCGGTTATCACAATTGTACTGCAGATGGTGTGTTGTATTCCATGGTATAGTCCATGTTTACGTAAAATTGTACTACACTCCTTTACATCTGCTCACAGCGTGCTTAAATATGTTGATCTATGCTTTACAGATCTAATGATGAGAACGTAGTTTGCTGGAACCGGTTATCACAATAAATGCTGTACAGTAGCAATCTTGGCTGTTTGAAGTTGTACTTCTGTTTCTACTGATCTTCCCTACCTGTTTTTTCATTCTTCTGTAAATAATTAGTGTCAGTATTTAGCAACAATGACTTATTAAACTGATGGTTCGGTAATTTTCCACATCTGACAGTGCCAGCGTTCTTTCGGATTGGAATTATTACATTCTTCTTGAAGTCTAAGTGTATTTCGCCTTAGTTTTGTCATGCCTAACTCTCCCAAAGATATCAACAGTTCTTATTGAATGTCGTCTAACCCAGGAGCTTTGTTTCGACCTAATTCTTTCAGCGATCCATCAAATTTTTCCATCTCATCCACATCTACGTCCACTTGCCTTCCTATAATATTACCTTCGAGTTCATTTCCATTGTACAGCCCCTATATATATATATTCTTTCCACCTTTCATCTTCCCTTTCTTTGCTTAGTACTGGTTTTCCATTTGAGCTCTAGATATTAATGCAGCTGCTTTTTTTTTTTTTTTAGGCCTCTTTCATTTTCGTATAGGCAGTGTCTATCTTTCCTCTAGTTCTATGGCCTTGCATTTTCCTCTTCCCATTCCTACTTAACCATTTTACACTTTCTGTTAGGCTTATTTTTTATACGTCTGTGTTCCCTTATTAGCTCTTCATTTGCTGCGTCTTTTATTTTTTCTACTATCAGTGATGTTGGTTAGATGGAGGCCAGTTGAGACCTGCAACCAACCCGTTGCATGCTAGACCCATTGGACCTACACTTAAAGAGTTATAGTCTAGGGTGCAACTTCATATGACAGCAGGAGAATTTTCGTGGTTATCCCACGTACCCTACTGCAAATTTGTACGTCAGTCTGGTGACGTGTTGCGCTGCCATTCATGAACAGCATTACACGGAGTGTTTTCCAACAGGATAACGCTCGACCACATTCACCGTTGTAACCCAGCATGCTCTACTGTGTCTCAGCATGCTGCTTTGGCCTATTCGATCAACACGTCTGTCTCCAGTCGAGCACATATGGGACATCTTCGGACGGAAACACCAGCTTCATCCGCAAACAGCATTAACCGTCCCTGTAGTGACCGGCCAAGGGCAACAGGCATGGAACTCCAGCCCACAAACATCTGGTACTTGTACAACACAGTGCATGTACGTTTGCATGCTTGCATTCAACATTATAGCGGGTACACCGGTTGTTAATGAACCGGCACTTCACATTTGCAATGACGTACCTCACGCTTACATTAATCTGTGGTCTTGCAATGTTAATCATTTAAATAAATGTACCGTAGAAATATCATTACTCTACATTAATTATTTTTTGGTGCTGCGATTTGTTTTTCGACAGACAGCATCCGCAGTAAAGCGCACAGTCCGGGAGATGGGTATTGATTTATGGTCTCGCCGTGCCTAATCGATATGAAGCTGCCGGCTGGGTGTGGGTGTAGGGGAGGCGCGGCCAGGGGCGCCACCCACACCTGTCCAGCTGCGGCTGGGGCCCGGGGCAATATTTTTGGATGATCTGCGACTGTGTAGCACATGTGCACGAGCTCAAAAGACCCAGAAAACACCTGCATTTTTCTGTCACGAAAACACTTGAGCTGCAACCTTGCATATTTTCCCGTGAAGTCATCTGGAAGAATGGTAAATTAGGGTGGGGAAGCGGGGGGGGGGGGGGGGGGGCGTGGCGTAGCTTTGTGTGTTACAGGTGTCCACATAATAATGAGTCAGATGTGACCGTGAAGTGAATGAGGTACATGGAAATGAAATGTCCCCCGCGGTTACAATGGATTGGCGATCTCACTACGCTGAACTTAAGTTACGACAGGTTTCGTGCACTGCAACAGCAATAATAATAATAATATACGTATGAACCACTGAACTGTAAACATGATACGTGCAGTAACAGCAACACAATTTGCAACAACAACAAAAAAAAAGAAAAAAAGGAACAGCAGACAGAACCTAAATACTATTTGGTATATGACAGTAATAGACGGTCGATATACTGTGCGTGTATATGTGTCTACGTGTGTGTGTGTGTGTGTGTGTGTGTGTGTGTGTGTGTGTGTGTGTGTGTGGGTGGGTGTGTGTGTGTTTATCTCATTATTCTTTTTGTTGCGGGCGACATCACTGAATATCCTCTACTAACACCACAGCACGAACCGCTGGTGGCGAATGTATCGCTCTTTAATACACCATATTTTGACAGCTGCTGTGTGTCAATGTCTCGTAATTTTGTCATGTCATAACCACAATCAAGTCAAAACCGAAAAAGCAGGTTCATCAATCAACACATATTTGTAACGAACCCAATGTACGGACAGAAGAGAACTGAACTTACGGACAGAGAGTGCTGTTGTTTATACAAAAGTCGAATATGAAAACATTAGAAACATAAGAATAACTTTACAGAAATGAAAATACTAAATAACAAATATTTACTACAGCCTAATTAAAATTAATTGATAACTAACGTTTGTCACTTGCCGCTGCAGTTTATCCACTTCCGCCGCCGGCTGCCGCTCGCTTATGAGTGATGCGCGGACACAGCGGGAGTAATGTTGGAAGCGTCCGATTCACGATATGACGAAATTGGCGGAAGCTCTGTTTTGTCAGCTGATTTTAAGTGACCAATGAGTGAACGGCGGCAAACGACTGGCTTTGTAGCTTGAATTTAAACGCATGTCCTAACCTAACCACAATCTCGCGATGTGCAATGCATCCGAAAAAACGGTGATCAACAATGTGCGGCAGAACTAAAATCACGATCGATTTGTTTACGGCGTTTAAGGCAAGCCTCTACCAGTAAACCCAAGACAGAAAAATTACATAATCTGTTTGTTTGCACATCAATCTTCCGCAGCAAAATTTCAGTTTTAGCAGTAAAAAAAACCTTCAGTTGCTCGCTGAGATTGGTTACCTGAAACCATCCTCACACTCGGTACATGGGAAGCCACATTACCAGCCGATGATCAGTCCTGGTAGGCACTTGGCTGCAGATTATAGGCCACACAGGCAGATTCCAAACGAGAAAAGAATGCTAGGAAGAAAATTAAGAGCAAATAAAAAAGTGAATAAAATGAGGTAAATTATACGACAAAATATTAGACATAAAAACATTACCTTTAAACCAATTAATGGAATAAAAATGAAAATCAATGCCTTTTGATTAAATTTATAGAAACAAGAAATTTCGTTGCATTTGTCGAGATTCGAATCTTCGACCTCCTACCTTTTTTTAACAATCATAAAACTTTGTTCAGTTTCGTGTATACGTACAAATAGCCCAAATTATCAAGAATTGTTACACTGTTTTTCGTTTCAGTTTTTCCTTTTAAAACTTTCTTCTTTTATTACGTTTTCATTGAATACATTTTCGATGTTTGGAGTTCGTTTTGTTTTTGGACTTAGGATACCTTTCCTTGTTTCTTTTTCGGGGGGGGGGGGGGTTTCAGTCTTTTTGTTAAGTTTTCGACTTAGGTTTGTTGACTTATTTCCTCATTGTGTATGAGTTTTTGTTTGACGATTAATGACAGCAAATAAATAATTTTTATGTCACTAGCGTACAAATTTTTATAGGATACAAATGTATGAGAGTAGGTTGACGGTCTGCACTGTTGCTAGTTTGCAGTGGAATCTTCAGTTTATTTTGATTTTTTGAGGACTTCAAAAAAAATTGTTCAAATGGTTCTGAGCACTATGGGACTTAACTTCTAAGGTCATCAGTCCCCTGGAACTTAGAACTACTTAAACCTAACTAACCTAAGGACATCACACACATCCATGCCCGAGGCAGGATTCGAACCTGCGACCGTAGCGGTCGCGCGGCTCCAGACTGTAGCTCCTAGAACCGCTCGACCACCCCGGCCGGCTTTTGAGGACTCCACTTGATAGATATTTTATGTGTAAAAAGCGACACAGACATTTAACATCGGGGCAATGCGAGGGTTATGACATGGCTTATAATTTAAACATTATTAAGAATTTGATAGGGAGACTTGATGCATAATGAGACGTAAATAAAGGGAAGATGGGAAAAAACATATTGAGAGGTAGGTTAAATCAATCACTCCGTTGTTTAGAGTGATTAGTCATGAGACTTCAGAGTACACTTTAACTTCTTGTCTGGGTGCATTTTAGCATACTAATATTTTTAACACAGATTTTTTTTGGAAATTTGTGGTAAGGTCTTATGGGACCAAACTGCTGAGGTCATCGGTCCCTAAGCTTACCCACAATTTAATCTAACTTAAACTAACTTACGCTAAGGACGACACACACACCCATGCCCGAGGGAGGAGGACTTGAACCTCCGACGGGGGGAGCCACGCGGACCCCTGACAAGATGCCTTAGACCATGCGGCTAAACATAGATTTAATTTAATTACACGGAAGTTAATAAAGCTTTAAATTTTTCGGTGAAAATATGACACTTTTTTGGCAATGAGGGAATATTAATTTTTCCTTTTGCTTTCTCCTTTCTCTGCTATTCATTATTTGACATGTTTATACGCTGACCACTAAGCTATGCCGTTACACTGAAAAAGGCTGCTGTATTTTGACTCTGGTGTCCAAGTGCCAACGATTAATTGACAGCCTTCAAAAATTCGGCTTCGCGCAATGTCGCCCGAAGCTTATCTAATGTAATCCCATCTCTGCGATTATAGTAACTGATTAAATGACGGTGAATCGCGTCTTATGCGGAAGGATCCATTAGCTTTTGGTTATTGCTTTGTGAGAAACGTACGTACGTGTGTGTGTGTGTGTGTGTGTGTGTGTGTGCGCGCGTGTGTGTGTGTGTGTGTGTGTGTGTGTGTGTGTGTGTGTTGAAATACGAAATAAAAGGGCCAGACCCAGGGTTTGGGATCCAAACACATCAAGAAGAAAGCCAGACAAGGAGCTGGAAGTGAATTAATTGTGTACTCTGGAAGCATAAGCATAGCATGTCCGCTGCTCGTTGCCACCGGAGTGACATGCAGCTAGTGAAGTCGCTCCCGGTAGCGCGGTCTCACGAGAAGCAAATTGAAATGTACCGGTCCGCCATGCCGGAAAAGAGGCAAAGCGGGCAACGCCATCAGAACAGGCAAGCCGGCGATTATATGCAGCCGGCCGAGGTGGCCGATCGGTTCTAGGCGCTACAGTCTGGAACCGCGTGACCGCTACGGTCGCAGGTTCGAATCCTGCCTCGGGCATGGATGTGTATGATGTCCTTAGGTTAGTTAGGTTTAATTAGTTCTAAGTTCTAGGGGACTGATGACCTTAGAAGTTAAGTCCCATAGTGCTCAGAGCCATTTGAACCATTTGATTATATGCAGCCAGCGGAAATAAAACGCGCCGCAAACGTCTCCAACACTTCTTCCACTGAAATGGAAGGCGTGATGTTCGACGAGGGGCCACCTACAGTGTATTCCGCCAGATTCACCACACCGCCAGAAACAGAAGAAGGGCCAGCTCCACGTCTCCTGTTACGCTGTATAGGAGGAAAGTCGTGGACTGAGCTCCAAGCAAACCTCACAAGGAGACTTCGCTGCTACCACAGAGGTTGACAGCAGTCTGCTGTCATTATCCACCACGACCACCACACCCTATTACACTGCCACACAGAAGTTCTGCGACTTCGTCATGAAAGAACTTCCCACCCCTGAACCGAGGTGGAAGAAACTGTCGCCGGCCGGAGTGGCCGAGCGGTTCTAGGCGCTACAGCCTGGAACCGCACGACCGCTACGGTCGCAGGTTCGAATCCTGCCTCGGGCATGGATGTGTGTGATGTCCTTAGGTTAGTTAGGTTTAAGTAGTTCTAAGTTCTAGGGGACTGATGACCTCAGAAGTTAAGTCCCATAGTGCTCAGAGCCATTTGAACCATTTTTGAAGAAACTGTCAAGGCCAAAATCGGCAGTTCTCCTGGCCTGTCACACCAGACGAAGTGGTCCACGTGCTAAAACGCAGATTCTACCACAGCGTTGTGGACTCAAACAGGACACGATCTCTCGTGTTCCTGTTTGTGGGCCCCACCTGTCACACCAAAAACGAAGAAATCTTCACCATCGAGAGGTTCCTCCATATCGAAATGTCGATCGCACTGATTCCCTGTGACATGGAGCGAGCAGCGCAGTGCTTTCACTGCCAGAAAATGGGGCATGTAGCGAGACGCTGCCCCGACGACAAAGGATGCACCACGTGTGCACTGTCGGATGACACACGTACCTGCCAGAACCCTGCCACGCCGCACCAAAGGGCGCGAACTGCGGGTGATAACATGTGGCCAGCTTCCGGAGCTGCCGGTTGATCCTGAACTGGTGTCCGCGAAAGAAGAAGAGGTCACGCAAAAGAAAGCAGAAACACTCCGAACTTGGGTCAGATGATCATCTGCGCGACCAGCAGACAAGGGCCCCTACGCCCGCCACAAGTACTGTGGTATGAATGGGACAGCGCTCCAATGCTTTAAATCATACCTAACTGGAAGAGTGCAGAAAGTTGAAATAAACAGTTCACAAAATATGCAAAAAACTGGTGATTTCTCAAACTGCGGAACAATAAAGAATGGGGTGCCGCAAGGTTCGGTCTTGGGTCCTCTGCTGTACTTAATATACAGGGTGTTACAAAAAGGTACGGCCAAACTTTCAGGAAACATTCCTCACACACAAAGAAAGAAAATATGTTATGTGGACATGTGTTCGGATACGCTTACTTGCCATGTTAGAGCTCATTTTATTACTTCTCTTCAAATCACATTAATCATGGAATGGAAACACACAGCAACAGAACGTACCAGCGTGACTTCAAACACTTTGTTACAGGAAATGTTCAAAATGTCCTCCGTTAGCGAGGATACATGCATCCACCCTCCGTCGCATGCAATCTCTGATGCCCTGATGCAGCCCTGGAGAATGGTGTGTTGTATCACAGCCGTCCACAATACGAGCACGAAGGATCTCTACATTTGGTACCGGGGTTGCGTACACAAGAACTTTCAAATGCCCCCATAAATGAAAGTCAAGAGGGTTGAGGTCAGGAGAGCGTGGAGGCCATGGAATTGGTCCGCCTCTACGAATCCATCGGTCACCGAATCTGTTGTTGAGAAGCGTACGAACACTTCGACTGAAATGTGCAGGAGCTCCATCGTGCATGAACCAAATGTTGTGTCGCACTTGTAAAGGCACATGTTCTAGCAGTACAGGTAGAGTATCCCGTATGAAATCATGATAACGTGCTCCATTGAGCGTAGGTGGAAGAAACTAAAATGAGCTCTAACATGGAAATTAAGCGTTTCCGGACACTTGTCCACATAACATCTTTTCTTTATTTGTGTGTGAGGAATGTTTCCTGAAAGTTTGGTCGTACCTTTTTGTAATACCCTGTATATTAATGACTTGCCATTCTATCTTCACGAAGATGCAAAGCTGGTACTTTTTGCCGATGATACAAGTATAGCTATCACATCCGACAGACAAGAATTAACTGGTGAAATTGTAAACGATGTTTTTCAGAAAATCATTAAGTGGTTCTCTACAAATTGGCTCTCATTAAACTTCGACAAAACACAGTATATACAGTACCACACAGTAAATGGAATGACCCCATTAATAAATATAGACTTCGATCAGAAATCGGTAGCTAAGGTAGAATATTCAAAATTTCTAGGTGTATGCATTGATGAAGGGTTGAACTGGATGAAACACACTGAGGATCTTCTGAAACGTTTGAGTTCAGCTACTTACGCTATTAGGCTCATTGCAAATTTTGGTGATATACATCTGAGTAAATTAGCTTACCACGACTACTTCATTCTCTGCTTTCGTATGGCATCATATTCTGGGGTAACTCATCATTGAGTAAAAGAGTGTTCATTGCACAAAAACGTGTAATCGGAATAATTGTTGGAGCTCATCCAAGATCATCCCGCAGACACATTTAAAGAGCTAGAAATCTTCACTGTAGCCTCACAATTTATATATATATATATATATATTCACTCATGAAATTTGTTATTAACAATCCGAACGAATTCAAAAGTAATAGCAGTGTACATGGCTACTACACTAGGAGAAAGGATGATTTTCAGTACTCAAGGTTAAATCTAACTTTGGCTGAGAAGGGGGTAAATTATGCTGCCACAAAAGTCTTTGGTCACTTACCTAATAGCATCAAAAGTCTGACAGATAGCCATATAGCATTTAAAATGAAATTAAAAGAATTTCTTAATGGCAACTACTCATTAGATGAATTTTTTGATATAGTAAGTGGGTAATTTCACAACCCCCACAAAAAAAAGTATTGAGTGTCATGTAATATTTTGTCTAATGTAATATCATATATAGACACCTTTTATTAACCTGACACGTTCCACATCACTACGAAGTCTCGTATTCATGATCTGTAGAACAAGTACTAATCTAATGTAATCTAATCTAAACAGCCACAAGTAGAACCGAAGCAGACGCCGACTCGCGCGGTACAAGGCGAGCCAAGACGTCCATAGCTGCGGGTTGTGCTGTTACAAGTCTGCAGAATGAAGCCGCCACCACGCCATGACGTGTCTAGGTGACCACACAGACGGAAAGGCCGCGGCTAGTAGGAAAGATGGTCTTGAGGACTCAGCAGGCCGCCCGAAGAGCTGTCAGCTCGCACGGGCCGGCAGAGCTAGTGCACGCCGCTCCCAGACAACAAAAGGTCGCTCCCAGCAACGCCCGCGCCGCGGCGCCACAGGTGGCCACCCGCGCCGCCTCTCCCAAGGGGCAGGCATAGCCACAGTCTTCGGTTCCAGTCTAGGCGACAATGGACCAACACCACTAAGTTGCTCAAAGAGGTGGGTTACACAGTCCACTTTATGGGTAACGTCCAACCACAGAAACTATCCAGCATGTCCTCCCAGCCAACAAAGGAAGAATGGTGCCAGTACGTGTCCTAGATGTTTCGGACGCCCGGATACGGGGCCAGACGACGACACCAGCATGGACAGCCCTAATAACCTGTCACTGCAACACCCATCCTAACCCGTCCAGAAATTGGCACGATACCATATCATCATCGTTCACGCATCAACTCATCATCCCACTAATCAAGAGCCGGCCGGTGTGGCCGAGCGGTTCTAGGCGCTTCAGTCTGGAACCGCGTGACCGCTACGGTCGCAGGTTCGAATGCTGCCTCGGGCATGGATGTGTGTGATGTCCTTAGGTTAGTTAGGTTTAAGTAGTTCTAAGTTCTAGGGGACTGATGACCACAGAAGTTAAGTCCCATAGTGCTCAGAGCCATTTGAACCATTTTTGAACCACTAATCAAGTCTAGCACGATCCAAAAAAATTCTCTGGCTCTGCCTAGTAAAAGAAGAGATTCATCTTTGCAGATCACCAGAGGGCAGTCCAGTAAGGCAGGTTCACAATTGTTCAAATGGCTCTGAGCACTATGCGACTTAACTTCTGAGGTCATCAGTCACCTAGAACTTAGAACTAATTAAACCTAACTAACCTAAGGACATCACACACATCCATGCCCGAGACAGGATTCGAACCTGCGACAGTAGCGGTCGCTCGACTCCAGGCTGTAGCGCCTAGAACCGCACGGCCACTCCGGCCGGCGGTAAGGCAGGCCACGTGTCACCACTCCTTGGGGAACTGCAGAAAGAGTTTTCCAGTGCTTAGCCCTTTCTGAAGAAGAGAAATTTGTTAACATCGAGTATTGATTTAAGTGCCAGGAAGTCGTTTCTGAAAGTATTTGTATGGAGTGTAGCCATGTATGGAAGTGAAACATGGACGATAAATAGTTTAAACAAGAACAGAATAGAAGCTTTCGAAATGTGGTGCTACAGAAGAGTGCTGAAGATTAGATGGGTACATCACATAACTAATGAGGAGGTATTGAATAGAATTGGGGAGAAGAGGAGTTTGTGGCACAACTTGACAAGAAGAAGGGATCGGTTGGTAGGACATGTTCTGAGGCATCAAGGGATCAACAATTTAGTATTGGAGGGCAGCGTGGAGGGTAAAAATCGTAGAAGGAGACCAAGAGATGAATACACTAAACAGATTCAGAAGGATGTAGGTTGCAGTAGGTACTGGGAGATGAAAAAGCTTGCACAGGATAGAGTAGCATGGAGAGCTGGATCAAACCAGTCTCAGGACTGAAGACCACAACAACAACAACAGCCTGCACTTCATCAGGTCTGGGAAAAGACCTGTCGGTATCAGCGTCACCGTCTGGAAGCATAAGCTCTGGCCTTTTAGCACTTTCCTGTCATGTACAAGAACTTGTGAGGTAGCTAGCACTCGGGATATGTTATTTAGCGACCTATATTTCATCAAATGCTAGTCGTCATAAAAATCTCTTCTCTTTTTCTGTACGTCACAACAAGTTTATGGATGTAGACTATGTTAGATTTACCGTATTCACTCAGATTCATTATTCTAACATTTACTTGTTCAAAGTAAAAGATATCAACTATAGAAAATCGCACTCTCAAGAGCCAATTGGTGAATCTGTGACACCGTTTCTCTCAGATTGTAGACTCCATCACAAAAAATCTCCGTTCCTCCGAACCGGCCATCCCTAACCTTGGCCATTTTCACTCTCTGCTGTCCAACCCTGTTCTCCCTCACATTCAGTCATAGTGGACTCGCCATGAAGAAAGAATATCTATGTTAAAACTACTGCTACAGATCAACCTGAGCACTGATGGCACCTCACGGGACAACGATTCTGAAAGTAAACTCTGGGATTCATGTGAAAAAATTGAGACTACCTAGACAAGAATAAGAAAGGAAAATAATGAAAGTTGCTATTAATTTTGCTTATGTAATACTACCCACAACGGAGACGTAATTAATCAATCAAACGTCTTTTCTATGCAATGAAGACCTTCAAAGTTCAGAGGAGTCATAAAGTTCACTTGCAACATTCACAGAGGGGGTGAAACTTATTCCTGCACGTGGTGCCCCTGCATAGGTACTTGGAATCGATTTCCAATACTGAACTGAATACCAGCATTCCAGAAACAAACACACATTCAGTATAAGATGAACAAGATGGTATCCAGCAATCGGGAAAGGCTCGTACCAGAGCCTAGCATTACAATCATCTCTGTAAACATTGTAGGTTTATCAAAGTGTAAAGAAGAGCTATTACACAACCTTTGTTATACACACATTGCTAAATAAAGTGCTTAACATAACTGGCGATAACATACTCACCCAAATGATAGAATGCTTTCTTCAAAACAGAAGGTTTTTTGTTGAATTTCAAGGTCAGCGGAGCAGATGGAGGAAGGTAAAGAACGGCCTTCCACAAGGGAGTATGCTAGCTCCTATACTTTTTAACATCTGCACAAATGATCAGTCCCGCCCGCAAGGGACAAAGAGATTTATTTACGCTGATGATGTCGCTCTAACAGTTCAAGTAACATCTTTTGAACTTGTTGAAGAGAAGTTCTCCCTACTCTGGCCGAGCAGTACACGAACTGCACAGGAGAAATAAAGGTGGCGAGTGGCAAAATGCATTCGGTTCTCCGTGTCACTACCGACTAAACCCGCAGAGAATAAAAAATCGGAGGAATTCTAAAACTACCGAGTCGGCACGACAAACTGCGTGTGGAGATGAAGACATGCGAGTAACGAAACGTTTCCGACACTCCGAGTCCGTTGTGGCTAACGAATCAGAGGAATATGAGAACCGCCGAGTCGCGCACGAATTCACGAATTGAATACGGACAAGAAAACGTGTGATTCATGAAACATTTCTAGGCGTACATAGCGCTTCGTGAAATATTTGGTACTCAGTAACGAGTACATATGACATGCAGCAGCTCTACCGAGATGTGAGGCCGTCGACAGCCCCTTTGCTTGGCGTTTGTTACGGTCTCTTCCGAAGTCCAGCGGGAGTGTATAACACTAGGGGCAACACATCTTTCCGTACGTGATCACGACAGCGGAGAGGGCGGCTTCGTTCAGAGAACCTCGGTCACTACCCTTCAGGGGATATAATCCATACCGCATAGGTTCTTGAGGTTGTCGGTTAAGTGAGGCACGAGAAAGAAAAGCATGTTAGAGTTGACAGAGGTATACCAATCCTCATCGGCGTCAGCCATTTGAGGTCCAATGCGGGACAAACGTCCCCTTCAGATTTCTCCATGCATTGAGCTCTTCTGTCTTTCGCATCCATGTTGCTCCTGCACGCTTTATAAGGTCATGAACTCGTCTTCCAATAGGTGCGTCTATAATGAGAGCTAAGAGTGACAAAAAAAAACACTGCCACACGTTACCATAAATGGTCTTTCAGAGAATCTCAGGAGATTCTACTTTACGTAAAGCCACTAACCAGCTCAAAAGCTTCAGTTCAATTACTCGTCGATTAATCTACTGCTCAAGTAAAAGTCAACAAAAAGAAGGACGAAATCTTAAATCTCGTATTTAAAAAATTATTCATATACGAAGATAGTACCGACCGCTGCACAAACTCTTAAATGGATGACATAGAAATAATTATTAATAGAACAGAAAAGCGACTGAACCATTTGCAAACGAATGAGGACCAGATCCTGATGTAAATCCAATTTTGTTCCACAGAGAAGGTTCTGCAGCACTGGCCCCTCTCTTAGCTCACACTTACTGTGGCTCTCCCACGGTAAAGAGTTCCAAGTGGTTCACGTAGCCTAGATAAGAAGGGTGAAGGAACTGATGTGCAAAGTTACAGACAAACATCTGAATTTGAATCTGGTTCTGGATCCTTCAGCATATTCTAACGGTGAATACAATGAGTTTGCTAGAGAGAGAAACACTTCTATCCAGAAATCAGCTCGTTTGAAACACAGCTTGCCCTTTTCACACATTACAATTTGTGAACCATGGATGAAGGCCAAAACAAGATACCACACCGTCTGACAAAAAAGTGAAGCACCCAGAATGGGAGGAGGAGACTGACCTCTATTATGTCTCATAAATGTTCTGCGGGAGTCACGTCGGGCGATCTGGGTGGCCAAATCATTCGCTCTACATCTACATCTACATCCACATGACTTCTCTGCAATTCCCATTTAAGTACTTGCCAGACGGTTCGTCGAACCACAATCATACTATCTCTCTACCATTCCACTCCCGAAAAGCGCGCGGGAAAAACGAACACCTAAACCTTTCTGTTCGAGCTCTGATTTCTCTTATTTTATTTTGATGATCATTCCTACCTATGTAGGTGGGGCTCAACAAAATATTTTCGCATTCGGAAGAGAAAGTTGGTGACTGAAATTTCGTAAATAGATCTCGCTGCGACGAAAAACGTCTTTGCTTTAATGACTTCCATCCCAACTCGCGTATCATATCTGCCACAATCTCTCCCCTATTACGTGATAATACGAAACGAGCTGCCCTTTTTTGCACCCTTTCGATGTCCTCCGTCAATCCCACCTGGTAAGGATCCCACACCGCGCAGCAATATTCTAACAGAGGACGAACGAATGTAGTGTAAGCTGTCTCTTTAGTGGACTTGCATCTTCTAAGTGTCCTGCCAATGAAACGCAACCTTTGGCTCGCCTTCCCCACAATATTATCTATGTGGTCTTTCCAACTGAAGTTGTTCGTAATTTTAACACCCAGGTACTTAGTTGAATTGACAGCCTTGAGAATTGTACTATTTATCGAGTAATCGAATTCCAACAGATTTCTTTTGGAACTCGTATGGATCACCTCACACTTTTCGTTATTTAGCGTCAACTGCCACCTGCCACACCATACAGCAATCTTTTCTAAATCGCTTTGCAACTGATACTGGTCTTCGGATGACCTTACTAGACGGTAAATTACAGCATCATCTGCGAACAACCTAAGAGAACTGCTCAGATTGTCACCCAGGTCATTTATATACACTCCTGGAAATGGAAAAAAGAACACATTGACACCGGTGTGTCAGACCCACCATACTTGCTCCGGACACTGCGAGAGGGCTGTACAAGCAATGATCACACGCACGGCACAGCGGACACACCAGGAACCGTGGTGTTGGCCGTCGAATGGCGCTAGCTGCGCAGCATTTGTGCACCGCCGCCGTCAGTGTCGGCCAGTTTGCCGTGGCATACGGAGCTCCATCGCAGTCTTTAACACTGGTAGCATGCCGCGACAGCGTGGGCGTGAACCGTATGTGCAGTTGACGGACTTTGAGCGAGGGCGTATAGTGGGCATGCGGGAGGCCGGGTGGACGTACCGCCGAATTGCTCAACACGTGGGGCGTGAGGTCTCCACAGTACATCGATGTTGTCGCCAGTGGTCGGCGGAAGGTGCACGTGCCCGTCGACCTGGGACCGGACCGCAGCGACGCACGGATGCACGCCAAGACCGAAGGATCCTACGCAGTACCGTAGGGGACCGCACCGCCACTTCCCAGCAAATTAGGGACACTGTTGCTCCTGGGGTATCGGCGAGGACCATTCGCAAACGTCTCCATGAAGCTGGGCTACGGTCCCGCACACCGTTAGGCCGTCTTCCGCTCACGCCCCAACATCGTGCAGCCCGCCTCCAGTGGTGTCGCGACAGGCGTGAATGGAGGGACGAATGGAGACGTGTCGTCTTCAGCGATGAGAGTCGCTTCTGCCTTGGTGCCAATGATGGTCGTATGCGTGTTTGGCGCCGTGCAGGTGAGCGCCACAATCAGGACTGCATACGACGGAGGCACACAGGGCCAACACCCGGCATCATGGTGTGGGGAGCGATCTCCTACACTGGCCGTACACCACTGGTGATCGTCGAGGGGACACTGAATAGTGCACGGTACATCCAAACCGTCATCGAACCCATCGTTCTACCATTCCTAGACCGGCAAGGGAACTTGCTGTTCCAACAGGACAATGCACGTCCGCATGTATCCCGTGCCACCCAACGTGCTCTAGAAGGTGTAAGTCAACTACCCTGGCCAGCAAGATCTCCGGATCTGTCCCCCATTGAGCATGTTTGGGACTGGATGAAGCGTCGTCTCACGCGGTCTGCACGTCCAGCACGAACGCTGGTCCAACTGAGGCGCCAGGTGGAAATGGCATGGCAAGCCGTTCCACAGGACTACATTCAGCATCTCTACGATCGTCTCCATGGGAGAATAGCAGCCTGCATTGCTGCGAAAGGTGGATATACACTGGACTAGTGCCGACATTGTGCATGCTCTGTTGCCTGTGTCTATGTGCCTGTGGTTCTGTCAGTGTGATCATGTGATGTATCTGACCCCAGGAATGTGTCAATAAAGTTTCCCCTTCCTGGGACAATGAATTCACGGTGTTCTTATTTCAATTTCCGGGAGTGTAGATCAGGAACAGCAGAGGTCCCAGGACGCTTCCCTGGGGAACATCTGATATCACTTCAGTTTTACTCGATGATTTGCCGTCTATTACTACGAACTGCGACCTTCCTGACAGGAAATCACGAATTCAGTCGCACAACTGAGACGATACCCCATAGGCCTGCAGCTTGATTAGAAGTCGCTTGTGAGGAACGGTGTCAAAAGCTTTCCGGAAATCTAGAAATACGGAATCAACTTGAGATCCCCTGTCGATAGCGGCCATTACTTCGTGCGAATAAAGAGCTAGCTGCGTGGCACAAGAACGATGTTTTCTGAAACCATGCTGATTACGTATCTATAGATCGTTCCCTTCGAGGTGATTCATAATGTTTGAATACAGCATATGCTCCAAAACCCTACTGCAAACCGACGTCAATGATATAGGTCTGTAGTTAGATGCATTACTCCTACTACCCTTCTTAAACACTGGTGCGACCTGCGCAATTTTCCAATCTATAGGTACAGATCTATCGGTGAGCGAGCGGTTGTATGTGAGTGCTAAGTAGGGAGCTATTGTATCAGCGTAATCTGAAAGGAACCTAATCGGTATACAATCTGGACCTGAAGACTTGCCCGTATCAAGCGATTTGAGTTGCTTCGCAACCCCTAAGGTATCTACTTCTAAGAAACTCATGCTAGCAGCTGTTCGTGTTTCAAATTCTGGAATATTCCATTCATCTTCCCTGGTGAAGGAATTTCGGGAAACTGCGTTCAATAACTCCGCTTTAGCGGCTCTAATTGTGGCTCTAATTGTGGTTCTAATTGTCCAGAATGTTCTTCAAACCAATCGAGAACAATTGTGGCCCAGTGACATAACGCACTGACACCCATAAAAACTCTATCGTTGTTTGGGGATATGAAGTCCTTGAATGGCCTTAAATGGTCTCCAAGTAGCCGAACATGTCACTCCCGGTCAGTGATTGGTTCAACTGGACCAGAGAACCTAATCCAGTCCATGTAAATACAGCCCACACCATTATGGGACCACTACCAGCTTGCACAGTGGCTTGTTGACAATTCGGGTCCATGTCTTTGTCGGGTCTGCACCACACTCGAACCGTCCCATTAACTCTTACCAACTGAAGTCAGGACTTATGTGATCAGGCCACTGATTTTCATTCTAGGGTCAATCCGATATGGTTACGAGCCCAGGAGAGGCGCTGCAGGCGATATTACGCTGTTGGGCACTCGAGTCGATTGTCCACTGCCATAGCCAATTAACGCTAAATTTCGTCGCACAGTCCTAACGGATACGTTAGAAGTACGTTACACATTGATTTCTGAGGTTATTTCACGCAGTGTTGGTTGTCTGTTGGCACTGACAACTCTACGCAAACGCCGCTGCTCTCGGTCGTTAAGTGAAGGCCGTCGGCCACTGTGTTGTCCGTGTCTGAGATACGGTATTGTTGGGACATTCTTGACACTGTGGATCTCGGAATATTGAATTCCCTAACGATTTCCGATCTGGAATGTCCCACGGTATTACCATTCCACGTTCAAAGTCTGTTAGTTCCCGTCTTGCGGCCATAATATAGTCGGAAACCTTTCCACGTGAATCATCTGAGTGTAAATGACAGCTCTGCCAATGCGTTGCCCTTTTACATCTTGTGCACACCATACTACCGCCATCTGTATATGAGCATATTGCTATCCCATGACTTTGGTCACCTCAGTGTAATCTTGTCTCGTTTCCTTTTGACTGCCCCTTATACACTACTGGCCATTAAAATTGCTACACCACGAAGATGACGTGCTACAGGCGCGAAATTTAACCGACAGGAAGCTGATGCTGTGATATGCTTATGATTAGCTTTTCAGAGCATTCACATAAGGTTGGCGCCGGAGGCGACACCTACAACGTGCTGACATGAGGAAACTTTCCAACAGATTTCTCATACACAAACAGCAGTTGACCGGCGTTGCCTGGTGAAACGTTGTTGTGATGCCTCATGTAATGAGGAGAAATGCATACCATGACGTTCCCGACTTTATAAAGGGCGGAATGTAGCCTATCGCGATTGCGGTTTATCGTATCGCGACATTGCTGCTCGCGCTGGTCGAGATCCAATGACTGTTAGCAGAATATGGAATCGGTGGGTTCAGGAGGGTAATACCGAACGCCGTGCTGGATCCCAACGGCCTCGTATAACTAGCAGTCGAGATGACAGGCATCTTATCCTCATGCCTGTAACGGATCGTGCAGCTACGTTTCGATCCCTGAGTCAACAGATGGGGACGTTTGCAAGATAACAACCATCTGCACGAACAGTTCGACGACGTTTGCAGCACCATGGACTATCAGCTCGGAGACCATGGCTGCGGTTACCCTTAACGCTGCATTACAGACAGGAGCGCGTGCGATGGTGTACTCAACGACGAACCTGGGTGCTCTAATGGCAAAACATCATTTTTTCGGATGAATCCTGGTTCTGTTTACAGCATCATGATGGTCGCATCCACGTTTGGCGACATCGCGGTGAACGCACATTGGAAGCGTGTATTCGTCATCGCCATACTGGCGTATCATCCGGTACGATGGTATGGGGTGCCATTGGTTACACGTTTCGGTCACTTCTTGTTCGCATTGACGGCACTTTGAACAGTGGACGTTACATTTCAGATGTGTTACGACCTGTGGCTCTACCCTTCAGTCGATCCCAGCGAAACCCTACATTTCAGCAGGATAATGCACGACCGCATGTTGCAGGTCCTGTACGGGCGTTTTTGGATACAGAAAATGTTCGACTGCTGCCCTGGCCAGCACATTCTCCAGGTCTCTCACCAATTGAAATCGTCTGGTCAATGGTGGCCGAGCAACTGGCTCGTCACAATACGCCAGTCACCACTCTTGATGAACTGTGGTATGGTGTTGAAGCTGCATGGGCAGCTGTACCTGTACACGCCATCCAAGCTCTGTTTGACTCAATGCCCAGGCGTATCAAGGCCGTTAGTACGGCCAGAGGTGGTTGTTATGGTACTGATTTCTCAGGATCTATGCACCCAAATTGCGTGAAAATGTAATCATATGTCAGTTCTCGTATAATATATTTGTCCAATGAATACCCATTTATCATGTGCATTTCTTCTTGGTGTAGCAATTTTAACGGCCAGTAGTGTATTACAATATTCCTCGAATGTGTTGGTCCGTATCAGGCAGGAGTAATAGGGATCTGACATTACAGAGAAGGTGGCGCTGGCGAGTCATTCTCGTTTGACTTACGGGATTTGTTGAAGGAACTGGATTGTGAACCTCTCGAAAACAGACACTGATTAGCACGTGAAAAGTAGTAATTGAGTTTCTAGCGCCTGTATTGAATGAGAAACGTCCTCCAGCCTACTACGAATTTGAGAGATTAAATTAATAGCAGCTTGGCGTCATCACAACTGTTGGTATGCGGCGCTCGGAATACGCTACAATGGGAAGCAGACCTACCCTCTGTTGTGTGCTTCGCTGCGATCTACATACGGACGCGCACTAATTGTGGGTACGGAACTTTTAACTAGCAGAAAGCAAAATGATAAAGGCAGTGTCTGTCAAGCTACCGTTTCAAGCGATTTTTACGATTATGAAAATGTTGGTTCTGCTACTATTGCTCCACTAATAAGCAAACGTGAGCAGACGGACTCAATGATGACAAGTGACTTAGACAGAAACACAAAATACATTTTTTTTGAGAACGTTAAACTGTGGACCTTTTTTTACTTGTTTGCTTCCGTTTTTAGAATCTGTTTCTTAGTGCGAAATAGTCATCAAAAGTATTGCCATCAAAAGACACCATATAACACTAGCAAGAACAGCAACAATTAACAGTTTGCGCATCGAAGGAGAAGTTCCAGTTAGGCTCCAACAAAAATTTCAGGATTACTCTGCCATTTTTGTAACATAAAAATTCATGTACAATTCCTTGATTTAAATGTAGATTATTTGTGGTATTAAAAGGATTATATTTGTTTTTAATCGTAACTGACTATCCTTGCTCCACAGATAATACCCGACTAGTAGTACGAAATAATTTATTTAATTTTTTTAAATATTTGTGGAATGTTTTTGAGTTTTCCCAGTCCCTCGCGAGTCACCTAAACTGCATACTGTACTTAATATAAATAATTACAAGCTATAAAAATTCGATAACTACGATATCGATTATCATCACGATGTTCAAATGTTAATTCCTTGGCAATGATCTTCCTTCCTGCTGCGGACGCCGGACTATTAGGTACGTAGTTATTAGCTCTCTGTAAAAAATTTAAATTTTCGTTGGTAATATAGGTTTCGTTATTAAAGAAGTGTCTTTTCTAATAATGTAGCGAGGCAACAACTCGAATGAAGAAAATTTTTGAATATTTCGGTCACGTTTTGAAAGAAATTTGCGAAAATTTTACGGTTCAGGATCTTGCGCCTTGCATGGGGAAATATAGAGCGCAATAGTGACTACGCAAGAGTAAATCAAATTGTGATGGTAAAAATTTCCAAAATCTCTTGTATCTTGGGTCAAAATGCTGTAAATCTAACGTCAAAACTTTGATTTTGTGATTTTTTGTGTTAACGCAATCTGTGCAGTGGTAACTGATATTCGTTCCGAGTTAATCCAGAAATTTGAAGACGATTTCTACGGTAGCAAATTTATCTATCGCAGTTAATGGTTTACAAATGTATTAGCAGAATTCGCAGAACTGTAAAAATTATACAAATCCATGCCGCACGCGACACCATCCGTATTGCGTGTTGAATGGTTTCGTGTTAAGAAAAAACGAAATATTATATTTGTATAAATGTTTCAAATGATGCAGCTTCGAAGTTTAAGTATAAAATTCATGGTGTTTCATTGCCATATATGAGGATACGCGCTTAAATCTCATTACAAATTTAATTTTTTTTAACTTGACATACTTCCGCCATGTTGCCAGTTCCTTGAGCGTACGAAATAAGTTTTCATTGGAATGATACAGTATTTTCGCTAACATTAAAACTTCATTCTGAGGTTGCTGCTAGGATTTACTATTCTTACAGTGGTGTATAAAATAAAAGAATCGGATGTGGTAGGTGTACGGAGTACTGCGGTTCAAGATGGCTACACAGACTACCGTTATTCGCCATCGAAAACGTCTAATGCCGGTGTAATACGATGACGTGCTGTGGCTAAACACATAAATTAAAACGAATCAAATTCCATTCTACGCCTTTAAACATTCTTTCTCTGTGTAATTGTTTGTGAGACGGTCACAGATAATCAGTTTATTGAAGGTTTGCCATGCAACAGTGCACTACCCAATGGTAGCTTGTGATCCCATCTTGCCAATGTATAGCCAGTTCTCCTTTTAGTCTTGTAATAGCGCTTTTCATGTAGAAAACAAGCAATTCTCCCAATTTTGATCAACTTCGCCGTAATTTAAGATATTTTGTCAAAACAACAAAGCGTTAAGTTACGGATATCACCGCACATCTTAACAACAGGTGTAATGCACTCAACATGACCGATTAAATTGTACAGTTTCTGTCTCCAGACAACTCAACGAATATCTGAGTATAGGGTTGTAAACATTTTCACCAGAAAATGCCAAACTTTTGCAGTTGTTAACATCTTTTAGCTCCTTCTTGAACAACGAAATAAGATTACCAGTATCGTTTTTTTCACAAAAGCCTTATATGACTTCCATCTTACCTTATCAAGCGTTGCTACCCTATCTTGCTGTTGTTGCAGTTAATATTTGGTCGTAAGATTTGTGACACAGCAACAGGTACTTTCGTGTGCTATAGTAATCACAATATTTATATATCCATAGCTTAAAAGAAGGATGTTGCCACTAGCTGATATGCAAAGAAGGGTTAGAATGAGCTACACAAATAGTAAAATTAGGACATTAGGAAACAATATCTATGCATTAGAAAGTGCTATGTTTACTTTAATTTCAGCAGTTAACATACAGTACCTCATTACTAACAACCTCTACACTATGCAAAACTTCATTCAGTATTCTTTTATTTGTTGGATAGATTAATACATAGCTAAGTTCAACTAAATTTAGCCTAACTCATTTTTCTTCAAGAAAAGTAGGTAATGTGCAATGAAGTTCAAATGTTTTTTATTGTTTATTTGTTTGTATTTGCATATGAATAACAATTAGTCAATTATTGCAAAAGTTCAGGAGATGTTTTAGTGCAAGCAGGCAGTTCCATTTTCCAGGCAGTCATTGGTCAATGTGTGCTGCAAAAAATTCTTTTAATGCTCCAGGAATAGTGCAATACATGAGGGTATCTGAGGCGCAATACGTGAGGCACATTTCTCTCTGTAGATTTTCGTAAATACATAATCCTTAAATTGTACTGTGTTTAAGTGGCAGATTTTTTTGAAATATTTTATTGTTTTTTCAGATTTATCATCAGTTTCCTAGGAAAAAATTGGAGATCCAAATTTCTTCTTTATTTTGTCCGGCAAACATAGTCTTTTGCTTTAGCTGACAATAAAAGAAAAAACGAACCAATAGACTGGACATTTACTGTAAGTTGGCTGAAACATCTACATTTTCAATGTTGTTAATGCTTTTGTTTAATTTATACTAACAGTGAAGAATTAATGTATGTCACTGATTCCAGATTCACTGTTCATTAATACTTATTTTGAAATGTTATCTTCAGGATACTTTTTGGGTTTTAGACTAATGTTGTGGACTATGATGGTGTGAAATGAGGCAAAGTAGGCAGTTTGGACAGTATGAAAATTTGTTTTAACGGAAAGTGAACATAGACTATGACATATATTATTTAGTGTTCCATTTGTTCTGTTTATGTGTGTATGCCATTTGAAGTTATTTTGAAATCAATCTTTATTTCCAAAGGAGATGTAAATTTGTTGGAGCTTACTATCACAGTGGTGTTGATTGCATCACCTTTTAAACTGAAATTTAGGATTTTTTTTTTTGTGTTCATCAATATCTTATTCCTTTCAAAGCACCCATTTTGTTGGGCTGTAGTTTTATTTACAGATTGGGGTGTTTCTTGTAATAAGAGTGATTGTATCCCAGAGTTCAGGTGTAGGTTATTTATGGGCAGGAGGAAGAGGATTGACCCAAGAGTGGCTCATTGAGGAACTCCCCTTATTTTATACATTTTTTTTTAAATTTAGTATTTCTGCATCTGAATTATATGTCCTAGTGTTTATCTTTAGTTCATGTTTTATTTGTATATTCTGTTTGTTTGTCATACATGATGGGAACCTTTTTAAATGCAATGACTTTAATGCCATATACTTGGAGCTTCTCTAACACTGTGCTGTAGTCCAGAACACTGAAGGCTTTACTGACGTCTAAAAAATGGAAAGTGGCATATTGTTTTCTGTCCACTGTTTCTAGGCATTTTGTCTTTTTTTCCATAAGGCCATACCGAGTGTCAGTGAGAATTTTGTTTTTATCCAAAAATTTCACTAACCCATTACACATTACTTTTTATATGATTTTACTAAAGCCTGATAAAAAGGCAGTTGGTCTGTTTCTTCTGTATTTGATTTGTCTCCTTTCTTATTATTAGGGACAACATTAGCAACTTTTAGACAGTCTGGAAATGTGTCAATTGACTATAACTGCAAGAGGCAATCAAATGTTTGTAATTTGTTGTTTTATGATGTAATCTACAATACTGTGAATTCTTGATGACATTTTATTAGAAACTGCTTCAACATGGATGTCTTCATCTGGAGCTGTTTTCAAAATATAGACTAAAGTGGGAAAAGAGTGTAGTTTTTTCATCACTGACTATTAAATTGTTAATGATATCCCATCGTAACACCTGAAAAGATCTGTAATTTGTTGGAGATTAGAAACTGACTTGTTCTCGAGGTTCAGAGTGATATTTTCCCTTTTTGGTGACACTTTATTTGCTTGATTTCTTATTATTTTCCAAACTGCTTAGCTTTTATTTCATGACTCTATTCTGAACTTATCATTAGACATTTTTTGCTTTGACCTGGGGTATGACCCTTCTGTATATCTTAATGTAACTGTTCAAATGAGGAGGTATATTATTGTTTTTTTCTGTATTTGAGCAATTCTCTTTTTCTCATACTTGAGATTTTGTAGCCTGTTGTTATCCATCTCTTTTCTTTGGTAGTTTTACCTCTTATTACTTGTGTTTTGAAGGGAAACGTAGTTTAAAGAAATCACAGAAATTGCTAGTAGAGAACTGAATGTATCTTTATTGTGTGTATTGAACCTACTTGCTGTTACAGTTCTTTATAGTCCTGAGTGGGTGGCATGTAGCTTGGTAGGGTCACGACTTGGGCTTCATGATCACTAAACCTTGTATTTACACATTTTACGGCGCAACTTGTGTTCAAAAATATCTGATCCAGGGCAGCAGAAGTTCCTTTTGTGATTATTGTTGAGGTTTTATTGCATATTTTAAGTTGAAAGAATCAGTAAAGTTAAGAAATACCTGTTGCCTTTTGCTGGTTTTAAGGAAATCCATGTTGAACTCTCCACACACCACTATTTGTTTGTTATCTAGATGGAGTCAATTTGTGCATATTTAGGAATGAGTGAAAATTTCCACTTGGGGAGTGATAGATTCATGCTGCAATTATATTTGCATCATTGACTTCAATAAGTGTTGGCTCTAAGCCCCTTTCTGCATTTTGATGATGAAATTTATTGATAGTTTTATATTTCAACCCTTATTCAATTAAAATGACAGTACCTCCTTTTTTATAACTGTTTTCTAAAGAAATAATGTGCTAGTACATATCCTGGTATAGAAAAGGAGCATTCTGGCCAATTTTTAGCCAGTGCTTTGTAATCAGTAGAACATTAGTAAAATGTAATTTTGTATTTAGCCAAATTTCTGTGTCTAAAACTTTGTAATTAACTGAATATTTTGATGGCAAATAGAAAGACTTTCTTGCTGCAACTTATTTGACTACCAGTATTGAGTTCTACATTCACTTATAAATTTTGTCTCAGCATTTTTATTATATCACTCTCCTCATTCTTGTTTGGTAACGATCTGTTCATATAAATTAATCTCTGTGACACTTGTTCATAACCCATTGAGTCCCAACAATATAAAGAGACATTTAATCATAAAATTTGTCACTAATTACCCTTTATTATCATAGTAAGCAACAAATACAGGAAGAATTTGGCAAAAAGAAAACAGTCAATTGTTTTAAGGAGATGGTTTCACTTTGGAACCACTAGGACATACAGTTTTCAATCATCCATCATTTCGTGTGATATGTTCTTATTTTTTTAATTTATCTATTCTTCCAGTATATCTCTACAGATTGTCGGATGTCATTTGCATGACACACACACACACACACACACACACACACACACACACAGGTTACATAGAACTTCAACATTTATTTTAATAGTATAATAAATTAATTATATTTGTTCTTGCTTTAGCAGCAGTCACAATTTTTGCATATTCTTGCTTCATGTATGTTGTACTTCACACAGTTTAAGAATTCTATCACTGAATAGAAGCAGTGATCGAATAAGAATGCCCTTAGGGATTTGTGAAACAGAGAAAATGAAGAAACAACTTTAATTTTATGTTGCAGCCTTTTGTACATTTGTATTGCGCTATTTGTACTGAATGTTTCATAGGCTGTTGTCAATACTGACTGAAGATGGAGTTTGTCTTTTTGCCTGGTATTATGTTCATGTACATCTCTTTGATGTTTTTCCTCACATATTTACAATTTTGTAGAGTAAAAAGACAGGGAAGAGGGAGGATGGAAGACATTTTAAAGAGGGGCGTACATGAGTCAGTCTGTTTTGCATGGTGCATTGCTCTTACAGCTCTTTTTTCATAATGAAAGATAACTGAGCTAGCAGCTATGCTATCCCAAAATATAATCCAAACTGTAGAATACTGTGGAACTGGGCAAACTATGGAAATCTTAACAGTGTGGAAGCTTGCTTTGTGTGCAAGTAAGCATAGGCTGTAGCATACTTTTTTCAGTGTCGTATATGTTTTTGTTATATGCCTCTGCCATTTAAAATAATTTTGAAGCCATATGCCTAAAAATTTTGTTTCCAGTGAGGGTGTAATTCCACTGGCATTTATTATCACAGAAGTGTCACAGGCCTTCCCCTTCAAACAGAAATTAAGCCCAGTTGTTTTGGAAGTGTTTATTATTAGTTTATTTGCCCCAAACCAGTCATTTAGCTGGTCTGTAGCTTTCTTTCTTTCTTTCCTTTTTTTTTTTTTTTTTTTTTTGAGCTGTGTTTGTGTATTCCCTGTGATTCTGTGCTTACATCTACATCGTTTATAAACAGAAGGAAAATAATGGGCCTGAGAATGGATCCTTGAGGACCTCCAGCTTTGATTATTCCTGCATCTGAAAAATATGTTCTAGTGCGATCATTTAGTTCATATGTTATTACTACTTTCTGTTTCCAATTTGTCAGGTATGAGGAGAACCTTTTTAATGTGGTGCCTCTAATGCCATACCTTTGGAGTTTTTCCAACAGGATTCTGTGCTCCAAAATGTCAAAGGCTTTGCTCAGATCGAAGAAAATATCAGCAGCATTTTGTTTATTATCCAGTTCTTCTAGAGCATTTTGTAAGAAATTGTATATGGCACTGGTTGTAGATTTATTATTCCGAAAACCTTGTTGGGCATCAGTGAGGATTTTGTTCTCATCCAGAAATTCCATTAATCTGTTATACATGATTCTTTCAATGATTTTTGTAAAAACTGACAATAATGAGACAGGTCTATAGTTTTCCAAATTTGATTCGTCACCTTTTTTATGAATAGGGATCACTTTCGCAATTTGAACACATTCAGGAAAGATTCCAGTTGAGAAATATAAGTTGATTATCTCTGCAAGAGGTGTTGCAATGTTTATAATATACTACTTTACGATAAAATCTGGAATACTAACAGTTCCTGAGGATGTTTTTCTGAAGGTTTTTGCTGTGTGAATCATTTCATTTAGGGATGTGTCATAAAGATAGATTGAGTGGAGGCAAGAATTTGCTATATTCTGTTGGTTAATTGGGCTTTCTTATTATTAATTATTATTGCCTGAAGAGATTTGCTATCTGCTGCAGGTCAGTAATTCTCTTGTTGTCACAATTTAGTGTGATATTTTCCATTTTACTATTTCCTTCCTGCTTTAATACATCTACATTTATACTCCGCAAGCCACCCAACGGTGTGTGGCGGAGGGCACTTTACGTGCCACTGTAATCACCTCCCTTTCCTGTTCCAGTCGCATATGGTTCGAGGGAAGATCGATTGCTGGAAAGCCTCCGTGTGTGCTCGAATCTCTCTAATTTTACATTCGTGATCTCCTTGAGAGGTATAAGTAGGGGGAAGCAATATATTCAATACCTCATCCAGAAATGCACCCTCTTGAAACCTAGACAGCAAGCTACACCACAATGCAGAGCAGCTCTCTTGCAGAGTCTGCCACTTGAGTTTGCTAAACATCTCCGTAACGCTATCACGCTTACCAAATAACCCTGTGACGAAATGCGCCACTCTTCTTTGGATCCTCTCTATCTCCTCTGTCAACCCGACCTGGTACGGATCCCACACTGATGAGCAATACTCAAGTATAGGTTGAACGAGTGTTTTGTAAGCCACTTCCTTTGTGATGGACTACATTTTCTAAGGACTCTCCCAATGAATCTCAACCTGGCACCCACCTGACCAACAATTAATTTTATATGATCATTCCACTTCAAATCATTCTGCACCCATACTCCCAGATATTTTACAGAAGTAACTACTACCAGTGTTTGTTCTGCTACCATATAATCATACAATAAAGGATCCTTCTTTCTATGTATTTGCAATACATTATATTTGTCTGTGTTAAGGATCAGTTGCCACTCCCTGCACCAAGTGCGTATCGGCTGCAGATCTTCCCGCATTTCGCTGCAATTTTCTAATGCTGCAACTTCTCTGTATACTACAGCATCATCCGCGAAAAGCTGCATAGAACCTCCTACACTATCTACTAGTTCATTTATATATATTGTGAAAAGCAATGGTCCCTTAACACTCCCCTGTGGTGTGCCAGAGGTTACTTTAACGTCTGTAGATGTCTCTCCATTGAGAACAACATGCTGTGTTCTGTTTGCTAAAAACTCTTCAATCCAGCCACACAGCTGGTCTGATATTCCGTAGGCTCTTATCAGGCGACAGTGCGTAACTGTATCGAATGCCTTCCGGAAGTCAAGGAAAATGGCATCTACCTGGGAGCCTGTATCTAATATTTTCTGGGTCTCATGAACAAATAAAGCGAGTTGGGTCTCACACAATCGCTGTTTCTGGAATCCATGTTGATTCCTACGGAGTAGATTCTGGGTTTCCAGAAGTGACATGATACGCGAGCAAAAAACATTTTCTAAAATTCTACAACAGATCGACATCATGAACAAATAAAGCGAGTTGGGTCTCACACGATAGCTGTTTCTGGAATCCATGTTGATTCCTACATTTAGAGCAAACTGCCATTCATCACACGACAAAGAAATTCTGTCTCAGTCGTGTTGTACCATCTTGCAGTCATTCAATGAAGACACTACATCATCAGCAAACAGCAACAGATCACTGCTCACACTACTCATCACATTATTTATGGACATAGAGAACAAGAGCATTCCTATCACACTTCCATGGGATGTTCTGTATAATACCCCTGTGCCATCCAAGACAGTGTTATGGGTTCTATTACTTAAGAAGTCTTGAAGCCACTCATTTATCAGGGAACCTGTTTCATATACTCAGACCTTCATTAACCATCTGCAGTGGGGCACTGTGTCAAATTCTTTCAGGAAATCTAGGAATATTGAATCTGCTTTACGTCCGTCACTCATGGTTCACAGGATATGTGAAAAAAGGGAAAGATGAGTTTCACACAAACAATGCTTTCTAAATCTGTGCCAATTTGTAAACAGAAGTTTTACTGATTCAAGGAAATTTATTTATTCAAACTTGAATATGCTCAAGGGTTCTGCAGCAAACTAATGTTCAATATATTGACCTGTAATTTTATGTGTCTGTTCTTTTACCCTTCTTATTTAAAAGAGTAAATTGCACTTTTTTTCCAGTCACTTGATAACTAAGGGTTCAGTGCTGAAAATTACTCTCTGTAAAATTCAATTAGGATTCCATTAAGACCTGGCAACTTATTTGTTTTCAACTCTTTCAGTTGCTTCCCAACACAAGGGATGCATATTTCTATGTCCTCCATATGGGAATCTTCATGACAGTCTAATGATGGTATGTCTGCATGATCTCGTGTGAACAAGTTTTTGAATGTAAAATTTAAACATCAGATTTCCTTTGCTGCTACACCAGATTGGTTGGCAAGTGACTAGATAGAAGTGTTCAGCTCACTTAGCGATTTCTCATAGGATCAGAATTTTGTCAGGCTCTTGGTAAGGTCTTTCACAAGGGTATGAGAGTGGAAGTTGTTGCATGTTTTAACATTGAGTACTTGTACAGTTTTTTGTGTCTGATGAATTTACATCGCAACTTTTATGGCAAATAGCATGCAATTTGGACTGTTGTAGCTTTATGTATTTTTCTTTCCACATTTGTATATTTTTAGTTAATTCAATAATCCCGTCTTTGCTGTCTATGTCAAGTTGTAGGCTTAATTTTGGTTCATATTATTTCAAACGCAGCCACATTTTTTTTCTTGGGGTCTGTTGTTGCACAGTGAATGTGGTACATTGTTTTTCATTTCACACATGTGATGCCTTGATAATTGTTTCATTTTTTGTGTCTTTCTCCATGCAGTCTACTTTTCTGGAGATGGTGTTGAGGCTTATACTTTTACACACGTTCCTCTCTTTTCTGATTCTGTCTTATGTTTTTCATTCAATTTGTTGATGATAAAAGACAAAATTCAGTTTTCATCATCATACACATTCCTAATTTTACAAAACTGGCACATTTCAAAATTATTGCTAGTAATATTTCGAGAACTAAGACCTTCACTGTTCACATTCAGATTAGATCACATTGTGATTGTGTCTCATGTATTACACACTTTTTTGTTTTTGACCATTTTCTGTACTGAGACACAGGTTTTCATCAAGTAACTCCACAGACAATAGTGATAGTTCACATTTATAGTCACAGTTTTATATTTTTACTGTTTTCATCATCTTTTAATGTAGCATTTGATGAAGTTCCAGTGTGCCAGTATGTCCGAATTTTCCTTCACTGAAGGATCAATTTATCCGCAATGAAAATGGAAAACACTCTTACATAGCATACAGATAATCCCATTCTTAACTGTTTTGTTGTGCTTTTACCATTTTTATCAATTAGAAGCAATTTGTTACAGTAATCCATCTGGAGCTGCAATTAAAGCCCTTACAGTGAATACTGATCTGGGTACCTTGAAAGGGACCTAGCCAGTTTCCTTATTCATCTTTCTCCTGACTGAGCTTGTGCTCCATCTATAATGACCTTGTCAGAGATACATAATTTTTCTTCTTTCCTCCCTTTATGTGCGAATTTTGGGAACTCGTATTCTTCCTTAAGCACACTCATGGTTCCTACAACTTCAGTGTCTTGTTCACAGTACTGAATATACTGCTTTTTTCTTGGCCTAGTCACTCACCAGACACACAATTCCATGAATATATACAAGATACATATCACTTAACAACTGGCTCATATCAGTTAACCAGCTTTCAGTACCAATGAACAGGAAATTCAGATCAGAATATACTGGCATGAAAATACATTTTTGATTATGCACACTGGCTTTAATCCTTTAACTGCTCTGGACATATTAATGTGCATGGTTTGTACCTGCCCCTGTTTGCTCTGAACGTGTTGACGTGCACCACCAGTCCTTCTACCTGGTACTCTGAACGTGTCTACGCGTACTGGTGCTGGTGGTGCGCGTCAACACGTTCGGAGCACACAGGGAGAGGTACAAAGGTGCACGCGTTAACATGTCCACAGCAGTTAAAGGGTTAAAAAGTTTCTATTCTAGATTCTGACAGCTCCACAAAATACTTATTTTATGCCAGTAATGGGGTTGTATTGATCTGGAGCTTCAGTAATTTGTGCCGTCACATCATCTTTGTTTTTAGATATAAATTACATTACAGTTCACTCACAGTGTAACAGGGTCCTCCATAGATCATGAATATGACAACAAACAAGTCTCACACTCCAAATTTAAAAGGAACACTGGTTTTTTTTTTTAGATAAGTTATTCAAGCACCTTTTTCCTTAATTAAAACCTGTGTTTATTCTCATAACCATAAAAAGTTATAAGAATAATGAAAACATAATTAATGAGACAACGATCCAATTCAGCTTTTCATACTGATGTGGCTTATTGTGGGTCATAGAGACAGAAATTCTTAATTGACTGATGAAAGTTTGTGTCTTATCAGATGTTGTTAGTTTTTTGAGTGATATTTTGGTTAGTATCTTCCAGCAATCATCTGTATTAGTCAATGTAATATCTTCAAGTTGAACAAATATATTTAAAGAAAGACGCAATACATGAAAGTCACAGATCAAGTAAACAGAGTAAGACGTGTGTACACTTTAACAGTCAAATCATAACTGAGCCCAAGTCTAGCGGCCGCTGGCTGACTGGCCGCTTAGGTGGTGCTGCTGCTGCTGCATGGCTGGCAGACAGTCCTCTACATGTGGATGTAGAGGACGTGCGTAACTGCGCGGCGGCACTTTGAAAGATCGGCGAGTCACAACAGTCAACCACTTATAGACCTTAGAATTTAATATTTGCTTACAGCAAAAAAGTGCATATGGTCACAGATGTCAACACTCACAAATGTTAATACTGAGTATCAAAGCTATTGAAAGGGTGATGTTCTGTTATGAAGGGTGTGTGTCTTGAAACCAAATAGTGTTTGTACTAAATACAAAGAGCATCTGAAAAGTTTGGTGAGCAGTCAAAGAAAATGAAGGAAACGAGAGTTGCAAAGAACATACCTTTACTGACATTAGTGACAATACACTTCTGACATCAGTCACAAAACTGTCAGCAAATGCTTCTTGTGAAACTGCTAGAAGCACTGTGATCATGTGTTGTTGGATATCCACAACAACTGCATGCTCAACTTTATCTCTCAGTGTAAAGTAACTGTTCTTCAACACACTCCTAAGTCTGTGCATTTGGCACTGGCAGACTTCTTTTTGTTAACCCACCTCAAATTATCTGTGGATTCTTGTGCTTCACAGATGTTGTGTGTGACCTTAGTGCTTCGAGTGATTTCTCAAGAAGCATTTGCGACAGTTTCCAAGAGCTTTTTAACTGATGTCACAAGTGTGTTGTAGCTAATGGTGATTACTTTGAAGGACATTAAATGTATTTTGTTTGTAATTCTTCTTTCCTTTATTGTCTGAGACCATTCTACAGACTTTTCAGATCCACCTTGTATAATAATAAACACTTGGTTGTTGGATGCTGCAAAATTGTGATCTGTTCTTTGGGAACAAATTACTGAGAGAGTCATGTGCAGGAACTCACTTCATCTAATTAACTGCTTAACATAAAGTCCTGAGTTAACTCATTTTTATAAGAGAAACTTTAAATTTTGGTTATACTTAGTCAACTTAAGAACATGAAAAAATAAAAGCTCCCTTGTATCTGTTTAAGTGCTGATAGATAAGTGTAGCCTGGCTGTTGTCTTTTGATTGAGGTGGTTACCATTATATATCATCTTTCGTGTGTGTGTCTTCGGATATTTTGTAATGTAATACTCACTTTCAGCATCTGCCCTGCATTCCTGTTTAGGCAGTGTTTCTGGAAGTGGATAATTATAGTGATCTTGAGTCTAACATTGAATTTAGTTAGTCAGAAATTAACATGAATTTAGTTAGTCAGAAATTAACATCTGTGGTCGCGCTGTTCCAGACTGTAGCGCCTAGAACCGCTTGGCCACTCCGACCAGCAATTTAGGGTCAACTGCCAATTTTTGCACCATTCATATATCCTTTCTAATTCATTTTGCAATTTGTTTTGATCTTCGGATGCCTTTCTGAGTTGATAAATGACATCAATTTCAAACGACATAAGACGGCTGCTCAGATTGTCTCCCAAATCGTTTACATAGATAAGGAACAGCAAACGACCTATAACAATACCTTGTGTGGTACAGTGTCATAAGTCTTCCAGAAATCCATAAATGCGGAATTGATCTAAAATTGCTTGTCAATAGCACTCAACACTTCATGTGAATAAAGACCTAGTTGTGTTTCACAGGAATGATGATCTAAACCCATGTGGGCTGTGTGTCAATAGACAGTTTTCTTTGAGGTAATTCATAATGTTTGAACACAATATGTGTTCCAAAATCCTGTTGCATATTGATGTTAACAATATGGGTGTGTAATTTGGTGGATTACTCCTACTACCTTTCTTGAATATTGGTGTGACCTGTGCAAGTTTCCAGTCTTTGGGTACGGATCTTTCGTCGAGCGAACGGTTGCATACGATTGTTAAGTATGGAGCTAATGCATCAGCATACTCTGCAAGGAAACTAATTGGTATACAGTGTGGACCAGAAGACTTGCTTTTATTAAGTGACTTAAGTTGCTTCACTACTATGAGGATAGTTACATCTACGTTACTCACGTTGGCAGCTGTTCTTGATTTGTAGTCTGAAATATTTACTTTGTCTTCTTTTGTGAAGGTATTTTGGAAGGCTGTGTTTAGTAACTCTGCTTTGGCAGCACTGTCTTAGATAGTATCTCCATTGCTATTGCACAGAGAAGGCATTCCAGAATGAGATTTTCACTCTGCAGCAGAGTGTGTACTGATACTAAACTTCCTGGCAGATTAAAACTGTGTGCCAGACCTAGACTCGAACTTGGGACCTTTGCCTTTCATGGCCAAGTGCTCTGTTTAAATTTGGCATGTTTGTTTCATTGTTTCTGCAACAGTGTTCTAACCCGTTTTGTGTACCAAGGACGATCAGCTCCATTGTTTGTTAATTTATTTAGTATAAATCTTTCAATGGCCGCTGATACTATTTCTTTGAATTCAAGCCACATCTGGTCTACACTTATATTGTTAATTTGGAATGAGTGGAGATTGTCTCTCAGGGAGGCGTCAAGTGAATTTTTAACTGCTTTTTTAAATAGGTATATTTTTTGCTTATTTTTGGAGGATTTGGAGAATACAATATTCAATCTCTCTACGACAACGCTCTGTTCACTAATCCCTGAATCGGTTTTGATGCTCATTATTAGCTCAGGATTATTTGCTGCTAAGTGGTCAAGTGTGTTTTTACAACCGTTTACTATTAGCGTGGGCTCATGAACTAACTGCTCGAAATAATTTTCAGAGACTGTGTTTAGCACAATTTCCGATGATATTTTATGCGTACCCCCAGAATTAAACACGTATTTTCGCTAACATATCGAGGGTAAATTAAGGTCACCACCAACTATTATTGCATGAGTCGGGTACGTGTTTGAAATCAAACTCAAGTTTTCTTTGAACCTTTCAGCAACTGTATCATCTGAATTGGGAGGTCAGTAAAAGGATCCTATTATTATTTTATTCCAGTTGCCAACAGTGACCTCTGTCCACACTAACTCACAGGAAGTATCATGACAATTTAAACTACTTCTAACAGCAGCAAACATGCCACCGCCAACCATGTTTAGCCTATCCTTTCGTAACACCGTTAGGTTCTGCGCAAAAATTTCGGTTGAGCTTATATCCGGCTTTTGCCAGCTTTCAGTGCCTATAATGATTTGAGCATCAGTGCTTTCTATTAGCACTTGGAGCACTAGTACTTTCCCAACACAGCTATGACACTTTACTACTGTTATACCAATGGTTCCTGTATCTATGTTATTCCTGTGTTTGGCCTGCACCCTTTGTGACTGAAGCCCTTCTTGTGTTTCCCGAGACCCTCTAACCTAAAAAACTGCCCAGTCCACACCACACAGCCCCTGTTACCCATGTAGCCACCTCCTGTGTATAGTGGACATCTGACATATTCAGCGGAAACCGAAACCCAAGCACCCTTTGACGCAAGTCGAGGAATCTGCAGCCTACAAGGTCACAGAACCAAGTGGTTCTAGGTGCTACAGTCTGGAACCGCACGACCGCTACGGTCGCAGGTTCGAATCCTGCCTTGGGCATGGATGTGTGTGATGTTCTTAGGTTAGTTAGGTTTAAGTAGTTCTAAGCTCTAGGGGACTGATGACCTCAGAAGTTAAGTCCCATAGTGCTCAGAGACATTTTTGAACAGCCTTTAAAAACCCCACTACAAATACTGTTATACAAATGTACAATGGTGTGCCACATGACATAAAAGTTATTTCTTCATTTTATATGCTTTATAAATTCCTAAAGTCATTATTATTGTAGCATTATTATTTCTAGCAGTTAGTTCATGAGCCCACACGAATAGTAAACGGTTGTGTAAACACACTTGACCTCTTAGCAACAAATAATACTGAGTTAACAACAAGCATCAAAACCGATGCAGGGATTAGTGAACACAGGGTTGTCGTAGCAAGATTGAATATTGTAATCCCCAAATCCTCCAAAAATAAGCAAAAAATATACCTATTCAAAAAAGCAGGTAAAAATTCACTTGACGCCTTCCTGAGAGACAATCTCCACTCATTCCAAATTAATAATATAAGTGTAGACCAGATGTGGCTTGAATTCAAAGAAATAGTATCAGCAGCAATTGAAAGATTTATACTAAATAAATTAACAAACAATGGAGCTGATCGTCCTTGGTACACAAAACGGGCTAGAACACTGTTGCAGAAACAATGAAACAAAGATGCCAAATTTAAACAGAAGCAAAATCCCCAAGATTGGCAATCTTTTACAGAAGCTTGAAATTTAGCACAGAGTTCAATGCGAGATGCTTATAACAGTTCCGCAATGAAACTTTGTCTCAAAACTTGGCAGAAAATACAAAGAGATTCTGGTTGTATGTGAAGTATCTTAGTGGCAAGAAACAATCAGTGCCTTCTCTAAAGAGATTAACACTCGAGCATCTGCAGTTCCATTCTTTGCTTTGTATGTGTTGTGCAGCATGTGGTGTGTCTTAAGAAGTTTTCTTGATATTGATATTTTTTGTGTACTGAGGGGGATCTCTACAGAATTTTCCTTGTTGTGGTAGAAAGGCTTGGATGCTTTTCTACAACTTGATCAGATATGTTCTTGACCTTCAGCCACAGTTCTTTCTCATGTTCATTTCATGAATTAAATGACTCTATTTCTCTTTTAACAAATATGATGATATCTTCCTTATCCATGTTATTGAACATTTAGACTTACTTTTTCCATCTTTCCCACGTTTTCTCTTTTACTGAACATGTAGACTTTACTGCTTACAATTGACAGAATGGAGTTGCTAGTGAGGTCAGTTTGCTGCTTGATGCCATCAGTAAACTCCCATGTCCAGGAACTGAACAGGTTGGCCAGCTGTAGATATAATGTGAATAGTGCTTTTGATATGTTAGTCAAGTCCAGACACCGGTGGGTACAGGGTACACTCTCCCATGCCGTGGCTAGACTGGCATGTTTCGTGATTCTTCTGGCTGCCACTGAGTCTGTGTGATGTTACTTTGCAGAAATTTGGCACCACATATTCTCAATAGTGTCTCAAAAGAAATGTAAAGGCATGGCTTGATGGTGTCACATGAGCTACAGTGAATCCCACTCAAAATAAGGCCACTGGATGTCAACATAAAATTTTAGTGTACATCAGAGAGAGAACTCCCTGAAGCTCCCTACAAGGCTATCACTAAGTACCTGGATGTGGACACAGTTTCATTTCTTAAGAAAGGACACAGTTTTACACCCCCACTCCTGAATCTGCAATTACTATGGGCATCATCAGTGTAGTGGAACAGGTAGCTAGACAACTTCCACCTGAAGCAGTGGGGGAAGTACTTTGTCAAACCTCTTATGCTCACTTGTGAACTAAACCTGTGAAACCAAATATCTCAAACAGGGAGAGGGTAGCCATACAGCTACTAAGAGAAGATCTAGATATTGTGGTTTTACCAGCCAATAAAGGCAATGCAACTATGGTCCTATCCCACCAAAATTACTTGAAGAAAATGTGCTGCCTGCTAGAAGGCAATGCATACTGAAATATTGACACTGATCTCATCTTGAGCGTGGAGGGGAAGACTGTGGCACTTGTCAAAGAATCCGGCTTGCCAGACAAGGTAGTTACAGAGGGCACCAGCTGCACCAGGCCTTAATTGACTGCCGAAGGTTCACAAAAGTGAGATGCCTTTACACACAGTTGTTAGCAACATTGGCACCCCAGTATACTCACTCATTAAATATCTGAAGGATATACTTAGCCCTTATGTTGGGGATTGTTCACATCACATTCTCAGCTCAGTGGACTTTTTTGAATGTCTTAACAACTTTGAGTTTAGGAATACCAACATCCTTTTGAGCTTTGACGTTGTCTATCTTCTTACCAGACTGCCTCTAGAAGAGTCCTTAATTGACCAGCAATATGACATAGAGACCATCAACCTTTTCAGGTGTATCTTCATGTCAGTGTACTTTCTTTTTGACAGTGAGGAAAGGGAGGGAGTAGCCATAGGGAGTTTTCACCACCATGTATCCATAAAATTTCTATAGGGAAGGTCTGGAAGCAACCCAATGGAAAGTTATCAGGTTTTTTAAGTACGTAGACAGCACCTACATCATATGGCCATATGGAAGAGAAAAACTGAATGACTTCTTTGTGTACCTCAGTTCCATACACAAGAACATCAGTTTTACTATGGAGATTAAAGTGGGTGAGTGCTCTTCTTGCTGGGTGTCCTGGTAAAAAGTAGAATGGGCAACACATTGGGCTATAGGATGTACCAGGGAACACACACACACCAACCTATACCCACAAGTGCAAAGGAATGGGGTGTTCGAAGCATTGGTACGTAGGGTCCACATCCTCTCTGATAATGGAAAGCATCAACCAAACATGTTAACATCTGAGGACTCTGTTCCACAAAAATAGTAACAAGAAGTGGCAAATTTAAAGAGCTTATATCCTTCATCATCAGTACAACTGGCAGAAACAGAAGAGGAACCTCACTAGGATGGGGCCATTGCATTTATTCTTTTTGTGACACATCATCCAGAAAGAAAGGAAGAATTAACTGGAAACACCAAGTGAAGATGGTCTTCTGCCCACCGGCTAAAACACAGGCACTTTGTGGTAGTATCAAAGATGATCTTGGGCTATGGAAAGCTAGATTTCTGTCAGACAGCTTGCCAGTGTGGCAAGACATATACAGGGTGGTCCATTGATCATGACCGGGCCAAATATCTCACAAAATAAGCATCAAACAAAAAAACTACAAAGAATGTAACTTGTCTAGCTTGAAGAGGGAAACCAGATGGCGCTATGGTTGGCCCGCTAGATGGCGCTGCCATAGGTCAAACGGATATCAACTGCATTTTCTTAAATAGGAACCCACATTTTTTATCACATATTCGTGTAGTATGTAAAGAAATATGAACATTTTAGTTGGACCACTTTTTTCGTTTTGTGATAGATGGCGCTGTAATAGTCACAAACATATGGCTCACAATTTTAGACAAACAGTTGGTAACAGGTAGGTTTTTAAAATTAAAATACAGAACATATGTACGTTTGAACATTTTATTTCAGTTGTTCCAATGTGATACATATACCTTTGTGAACTTATCATTTCTGAGAACACATGCTGTTACAGCGTGATTACCTCTACATACCACATTAATGCAATAAATGCTCAAAATGATGTCCGTCAACCTCAATGCATTTGGCAATACTTGTAACAACATTCCTCTCAACAGCAAGTAGTTCGCCTTCTGTAATGTTCGCACATGCATCGACAATGTGCTGACACATGTTGTCAGGCATTGTCGGTGGATCACAATAGCAAATATCCTTCAACTTTCCCCACAGAAAGAAATCTGGGGACGTCAGATCCGATGAACATGCGGGCCATGGTATAGTGCTGCGATGACCAATCCACCTGTCATGAAATATGCTATTCAATACCGCTTCAACCGCACATGAGCTATGTGCCGGACATCCATCATGTTGTAAGTACATCGCCATTCTGCCATGTAGTGAAGCATCTTGTAGTAACACCGGTAGAACATTTGGTAGGAAATCAGCATACATTGCACAATTTAGATTGCCATCGATAAAATGGGGGCCAATTATCCTTCCTCTCATAATGCTGCACCATACATTAACCCGCCAAGGTCGCTGATGTTCCACTTGTCGCAGTCATCGTGGGTTTTCCGTTGCCCAATAGTACATATTATGCTGGTTTACATTACCGCTGTTGGTGAATGACGCTTCGTCGCTAAATAGAACAAGTGCATAAAATCTGTCGTCGTCCCGTAATTTCTCTTGTGCCCAGTGGCAGAACTGTACACGACGTTCAAAGTCATTGCCATGCAATTCCTGGTGCATAGAAATATGGTTCGTGTGCAATCAATGTTGATGTAGCATTCTCAACACCGACGTTTTTGAGATTCCCGATTCTCACGCAGTTTGTCTGCCCACTGATGTGCGGATTAGCAGCGACAGCAGCTAAAACACCTACTTGGGCATCATCATTTGTTGCAGGTCATGGTTGACGTTTCACATGTGGCTGAACACTTCCTGTTTCCTTAAATAACGTAACTATCCGGTGAACGGTCCGGACTCTTGGATGATGTCATCCAGGATACCGAGCAGCGTACATAGCACATGCCCGTTAGGCATTTTGATCACAATAGCCATACATCAACACGATATCGCCCCTTTCCGCAATTAGTAAACGGTCCATTTTAACACGGGTAGTGTACCATGAAGCAAATACCGTCCGCACTGGTGGAATGTTATGTGATACCACGTACTTATACATTTGTGACTATTACAGCACCATATATCACAAAGCGAAAAAATTGGTCCAACTAAAACATTCATATTTCTTTATGTACTACACGAATATGTAATAAAAATGGGTGTTATTATTTAAAAATACACAGTTGATATCCGTTTGACCTATGGCAGCACCGTCTAGCAGGCCAACCATAGCGCCATCTGGTTTCCCCCTTCAAGCTAGACGCGTTTCATTCTTTGTAGTTTTTTCACTTGATGCTTATTTCATGAGATATTTGGCCCAGTCACTATCAATTGACCACCCTGTATATGTTAGACAGTAGATACTGTTGAAAGGCATTGCTGAGAACACCAGCAACACACCAGATTTCAGCAGCCCAATAAGTCACCAGTCATCCAACTTTACATATTAGAATTATATGGTATGGATTACAAACATACTAAGGTTCTGATGGAGGCATCTAACTTCTGGGACTGTGTCATTAAAGAATCTACTGAGATTCGAGTAAAAGAATTGGTGATCAGCTATGATAGTGGCTACTACCTTAGTATGGTCTGGGGATCTGCAGTTAGTCTGATTAAGAAGAGCCTGGACATATCCCAAAATGAACTGGCTTGAGAGCATGCAGAGGAATAATAGATGTGTTGCCAGCATGCGTACCTGGTGTGCACTGAGGATAGAGTAATTTGTTGGCAGGAGGAGATGGGGAGGAAATGATAGGCACAGATGGCGAACAGAAGCTGAGCAGAGGGAGAGGGGATTTTGTCAATGCAGAAACATTTCTTTGTAATTTTAAAGACAATCTAGCTTTCTAAAAGGCAAGAGTTTACTGGATGCCATGAAAATGTGCAATATCTTACATAGGACACACTATTAACACAGTCAAGGAGAGATGCAAGGACCATCAGTGACACATGCAACTAAAACAACCAAGCAAATCAGCTGTCACCAAGCACTGAATTGAATATGATCATGAAATGAAACATGATAACATTAGTATTATGGCTTAAAAACCAAGGTTTTTTATTATACTGCAAACAATAAGTCTTTTGTATAGTGTAATTAAGAATTCTATTAAAATAAAGATGTCAAAAAACTGAATAAATCAGGATGCAGGTATCAATTTAAACAAAGTTTCAGGTACTGAATTCAAGTTACTAACATTCTGTTAGCCCTTTAATCAAGCAGAGCTAGAAAAAAAATTGTGTTTCATTGAATGACATTGCGGCTTCTGGAAAAACAAATGAGCATCAAATGGCATAGGTAGTACCAGGAGTCCAAATCAGTTTTAAATAGCAGTATGACACCAACAACACTTCAAACTCTGGTTGAAGTCCAGGTAGTGAGCGTATGTAAAAGCACAGGTTGCAACACCTGAAGAGGATGGTTGCGTCAGTCCTCAAAACATTGTGCAAACAAATGGAACCATCAACTAAGGTGGACACCCAAAAGACTGCCATTGATTTTGACTATATTTTCTCTTGTATATGAACACTTGAAAGAGCTATTCATTCTTTCACCATTCCACTTAACTGCACAGTACCAAGGGTAAATGTTAAAGAAACACAAAAACATTTCATTTTTGATGAAAATCTGTATTTCTTTTACTTCCAATAAAAACATTCTAAATGTATTAGTTGCAACACAGTTTGTGTAAAAACAGTATCATAAGATAAAACAGAAATAAAAATTTTGGGCCAAAGAAGTGTAAAAGTACAGATATGCACATTAAGATATAAACTGTTAATGAAATGTACTGTATGTGCTTAGTGACCCAAAATGTTTTGTTTTACATCAATGGTTATTTACACATTTTTATGTCACAAAATCCTTGATTGTTTTAAAAAATTCAAAATTTTCCACTCTCTCATTTTCTGCTGATAATATCATGAAATCAGGTAACCATTCCTGACTCACTGTAGGATTTATGTATTGTGTCATTATTTTTAGTTTGGAAAAATAACCTCAACTTCACTGTTACTATTAGAAACATGAGCATGGCCATGTACACTGATCAGCCAGAACTTTATGACCACCTACCTAATAGCCAGTATGTACACATTTGGCACAGATAACAGTGGTGATGCATCATGGCATACAAGTAATGAGGCCCTGGTAGGTTGCTGGAGGCTGGTGGTTACACATCTGCATATACTTCAGCATGGATACTCTGCAAATCACATTTAATTGCCTGGCAGAATTTTCATCAAACCACCTTCACAATTCTGTATTATTCCAATCTCATATAGCGAGTGGAAAGAATGAACACCTATATCTTTCTGTACGAGCTCTGATTTCCCTTATTTTATCGTGGTGATGGTTTCTCCCTATGTAGGTCAGTATCAACAAAATATTTTTGCATTCTGAGGAGAAAGTTGGTGATTGGAATTTCATGAGAAGATTCCATCACAATGAAAAACGCCTTTCTTTTAATGATTTCCAGCCCAAATTCTGTATTATTTCTGTGACACTCTCTCCCATATTTCATGATAATACAAACATGCTGCCCTTCTTTGAACTTTTTTGATGTACTCCGTCAGTCTACATCTACATCTAGATCTACATAATTACTCTGAAATTCACACTTAAGTGCCTGGCAGAAGGTTCATCGAACCATTTTCATACTACTTCTCTACCATTCCACTCTTAAATGGAGCGTGAGAAAAAGAACCATCTAAATCTTTCCGTTCAAGCTCTGATTTCTCTTATTTTATTATGATGGTCATTTCTCCCTACATAGGTGGGTGTCAACAAAATATTTTTGCATTCGGAAGAGAAAGTTGGTGATTGAAATTTCATAAATAGATATCACCGCAAAGAAAATCCCCTTTGTTTCAGTGACTGCCACCCCAACTTGCATATCATATCAGTGACACTCTCACCCCTATTGTGCGATAACACAGAATGAGCTGCCCTTCTTTGCACTTTTTCTATGTCCTCTGTCAATCCTACCAGGTAAGTATCCCACACCATGCAGCAATATTCCAGCAGAGGATGTCTCTTTAGTGGGTTTGTCGCATCTTCTAAGTGTTCTGCCAACAAAGCGCAGTCTTTGTTTCGCCTTCCCTACAGTATTATCTATGTGGTCTTTTCAATTTAAGTTGCTTGTAACTGTAATTCCTAGGTATTTACTCGGATTGACAGCCCTTAGATTTGTGCGATTTGTCGTATACTCAAAATTTATCGGATTTCTTTCAGTACCCATGTGGATGACCTCACAATTTTCTTTGTTTAGTGCCAACTGCCACTTCTTGCACCATGCAGAAATTCACTCTAGATCATTTTGTAATTAGAATTGATCATCTGATGATTTTACTAGATGGTAAATTACAGCATCATCTGCAAACAATCTAAGGGAGCTGCTCAGATTATCACCTAGATCATTTATGTAAATCAGGAACAGCAGAGAGCCTATGACACCACCTTGCAGAATGCCAGATATCACTTCTGTTCTGCATGATGATTTACCATCTATCACTACAAACTGTGACCTCTCTGAGAGGAAATCATGAATCCAGTCACACAACTGAGACAATACTCCATATGCACGAAATTTGATTAATAGTCACTTGTGAGGAATGGTATCAAAAGCCTTCTGGGAATCTAGGGATATGGAATCGATCGGAGATTCCGTGTCGACAGCACTCATTACTTCATGGCAATAAAGAGCTAGCTGTGTTGCACAAGAATGAGGTTTTCTGAATCTGTGTTTGTTATGTATCAATAAGTCATTTTCTTCAAGGTGATTCATAATGTTTGAGTACAGTATGCTCCAAAATCCTACCTCAAATTGAGGTCAGTGATATGGGTCTGTAATTCAATGGGTTACTCCTACTTCCTTTCTTGAATATTGGTGTGACCTTTGCTACTTTCCAGTCTTTAGGAACAGAGACTGAGCAGTTGTATATGATTGCTAAGAAAGGCACTATTGTGTCTGCATACTCTGAAAAGAACCTGATTGGTATACCATCTGGACTGGAAGACCTATCTTTCTTATGTGATTTGAGTTGTTTCACAACACCTAAGATATTTACCTTATGTCACTCATGCTAACAGCTGTTCTGGTTTCGAATTCTGGAATATTTACTTCATCTTCTTTTGTGAAGGAATTACGGAAAACTGTATTTAGTAACTCCACTTTAGTGGCACTATCATCAGTAACATTTCCAATGCAGTGACAGTATTGACTGTTTTTTGCCACTGGTGTACTTTACATATGACCAGAATCTCTTTGGGTTTTCTACCATATGTTGAGACAATGTTTCATTGTGTAAACAGCTAAAAGCATCTCACATTGACATCCACACTAAATTTTGAGCTTCTGTGAAACTTACCCAGTCTTGGGGATTTTGCATTCTTCTGAATTTGGCATGCTTTTTTTGTTGCTTATGCAACAGTGTTCTGACGTGTTTTGTGTACCATGGTGGATCAATCCCGTCTCTTATTAACTTATGTGGTATGAATTTATCTATTGCTGCCGATACTCTATCTTTGAATTTGAGCCATATCTGGAAGGAATGGAGACTCTCTCTTAGGAAGGCATCAAGTGAATTTTTATCTGCTGTTTTAAATAGATATATTTTGCGTTTATTTTTAGTGGTTTTGGTTGATATTGCTTTGAGCCTCACTACAATGACCTTGTGTTCACTAATCCTTGCTCTCTGTTAGATCAGGATTATTTGTGGCGAAGAGGTCAAGTGTGTTTTCACAACCACTTACAATTTGTGTGGGCTAATGAACTAATTGTACACAGTAATTCTCAGAGAAAGCATTTAGTACAATTTCGGGAGATGTTTTCTGTCTACCACCGGCTTTGAACATGTATTTTCACCAACAAATCGAGGGTAGATTGAAGTCTCCACCATTTATAACTGTATGAGTGGGGTACTTACTTGTAATGAGATTCAAGTTTTCTTTGAACCGTTCCGCTATTATATCATCTGAGCTGGGGGGTCGGTAGAAGGAGCCAATTATTATTTTGGTATGGCTGTTGAGTATAACCTCTATCCATAGTAATTTGCGGGAACTATATATTTCAACTTCACTACAAGATAAACTACTACCAACAGACACAAACACACCACCACCTACTTTATTTAATCTATCCTTTCTGAACACGGTTTGCGCCTCTGTAAATTTCAGCAGCAATTATCTCTGGTTTTAGCCAGCTTTTTGTTGCTATAATGATTTCAGCTTCAGTGTTTTCCATCAGCGCTTGAAGCTCTGGTACTGTTCCAACACAGCTATGACAATTTACAACTACAATACCGTCTGCTGCTTGGTTGATTCTTGTCGTTTCTTTGCCGTGTACCCTTTGAGACTGGAGCCGTTTTTGATCTTTCCTGAGACTGTCTAACCTAAAAAACCGCCCAGTCGACACCACACAGCCCCTGCTACCCGTGTAGCTGCCTCCTGTGTGTAGTGGACACCTGACCTATTTAGTGGGACCTGAAACCCCACCACCCTATGGCCCAAGTCGAGGAATCTGCAGCCTACATGGTCGCAGAATCATCTGAGCCTCTGATTCTGACCCTCCACTCAACTCTGTACCAAAGGCCCGCAATCAGTCCTGTACACACAAGTCACCTAATTCACATAAATTCCGGGGATGGGGCCAATGAGCTCTGTCAACACGCTCAGTCACTACCCAGATACATTCTATCTGGTTCAGATCTGGCATGTTGGGGGGCCAGCACATCAGATGGTACTCTCTGCTTTGTCCCTTAAACCACTCCATCAATCCCCTGGCACTGTGACATGGTGCAGTATCTTGTTGAAAAATGCCACGGCCATCGGGAAACATGATCATCACAAAAGGGTTTATGTGGTCAGCAATTATTGTACGATACACCCTGGCCATCATGGTGTCTTGCATGAGCTCCATTGAACCAATGCGTGCCCGTGTGAATGTTCCCCAGAGCATAAGGGAGCTGCCATCAGCTTGTCTCTGTCCCACAGTACAGGTATCAAGGAGCTGTTCTCCTGGGAGATGATGGATTCACACCTTCCCATCAGCATGATGAGGAAGGTATTGGGATTCATCAGACCATGCAGTGCTCTATCACTACACTATGCAGTGCTGATGGTCACATGCTGCGGAGGCCCATTGTTAGGAGTGTTCGGTGAACCGTGTGTTAGGACACACTTGTACTCTGCTCCGCATTAAAGTCTGTTGTTAGTTCCGCCAAAGTTCAGTTTTACCAATCTGCACAGCCAGTGACATCTGACATCTGTAATGACTATTTGGTGCCCAACCGCACACCTGGACGTGGTTTCACCATGTGTTGAAGACACTCAAATGCCTGAAAAGTCATGCAGTTTTCAGAATGCTCATGCCAAGCCTCTGGGCCATCGCAATCTGTCCTCAGTCAAACTCATATAGATCTAACACCTTCCCCATTCTACATACACACAGACAGCATGCTCACTGGTACTATATGCACCATGCATGTGTCTGACTGGTAGTTATTCCTAGCAAGGTGATAGTGCTGTCACCTGGATGGATTTACATTGATAGTAGGTTGGTCATCATAGTGTTCTGGCTGATTAGTGTGTATGTCAGGGTATCTTCATATCAGTGAGCTATGTTTCCCTAAAAACACCTCTGCTACGTCTTTTTTATCAGACAGTATTGATTTTTGGATCTTAAATTAAGTTCTTATCAGTATCAGCAGTGCTTGAAATAGGGGAGAAACACATGTAGAAAAGATTTTTATCATTGGTAGTAGATATGATCAGAGGTTTTACTACTTGCTGTGCATCTACAGCATGGACTCAGACTTCATCAACAAAATTTCACTTGTTGTTGAGACGTATTTTCTGAGTATTCTGAAATGAATGACAGATGGTTTCCAGTGGCTCATTAAAGATTGATTATATAATTGTGTTTTATTCAGTTTGTTACCTCAGTTAACTTTTTTTCTCTGAAAATATCTTCACAACAACAAAAAAGCCTGTAACATACAATTACCAATTTGTACAATACAAAACACAGAGAAATACAACAACCTTCAGATGCAAAAGTACTGTGATGTGGTTGTGACTGCTGCAGGAACAGTTTAGCATAGTGCCCTTGTGCCTGTTTTCCATTGCTTTCACTGAATCCATACACGGGGTGCATTCATTCAACTCTTCACCAGTAAACCTGTCCATATTACTCTGTCTCACTGTTATTATATGGCCAACACTGCTTGTAAAACAAACACCAGACAAAACTGAGCAGTACCGATCATAACCCTGAGGGCAAAAATAAAGTAGGCATTACTGTTATCAGCAGCATGTACTGTGACAGTGGAACAAGCTGCATTCCAAAAAAGTTGCGCAACAGGTACCATCAAAATTAGCACTGTTGCGTGGATGTTTTCAATGCAACTGTAACAAAGACAAATGTGGTAAAAACTCACATGAAATGCAACTACTCTGTGGCAATCTATCATGGACTTAAGGTCTCATATACAAAAATTTGAAGAGACCTTACATATTTGACAGTAGAGCTATTAACTAGATGGAAGTAGTATTTCATGAAAGAGATGAATTGCATTTGTTTTCATGAAAATTTGAGGTTTACTGATTACACTGTGCCTCTACACCTATGTAGCTCTGAACTACTGTCTGGTTTTTCTCTTAGTGGAGATTTCTCTGAAAATTGCAAGGAACAATTTGAAGTGGTTTATTGCCTGTTAGAGGTGTACACTTTCCAGGTCAGTGGTCAGATTTCAGAAATTTTGTGAAAGAAGTTAAAGTTTTACATGGTTTTCATCATTAATGTTGAGTAAATAACTGTTTTAATCCCGTCTTCCAGGTAAAAGTAAGTCCACTGGTGAACTTTTACTTGCTAATCAATGGTGCACTATGTCTTATAATTTGTCTCACATGCTGAACGTTGCTAGGAGCATGTTGATTAAAGCTGCAGACACTCCTAAGGCTTTGGTGAGCATTATGGACTCACCTATGATGAATCGAAGGAACGTTTAAATCTATGGAATCTTCACTAGGTTATCCTTTGTATTACATATCTAAATTCCTTTTAAATGTCTCAGCAGTAACAATAAGAATGGAAAATTAAGCTTTAATTTAGAAGAAAATACATTTTTAGTTGTTTTGCATGAAAGCTTCCACAGTGGTAACACTGGTTCCTGTCAGATCACCGAAGTTAAGTGCTGTCGGGCTGGGCTAGCACTTGGATGGGTGACCATCCGGTCTACCGAGCACTGTTGGCAAGCAGAGTGCACTCAGCCCTTGTGAGGCAAACTGAGGAGCTACTTGATTGAGAAGTAGCAGCTCTGGTCTCAGAAACTGACATACGGCCGTGAGTGCGGTGTGCTGACCACATGCCCCTCCATATCAACATCCAGTGACGCCTATGAGCTGAGGATGACACGGCAGCCAGTCAGTACCGTTGGACCTTCCTGGTCTGTTTGGGAGCAATTTTTACCATGAAAGCTGCTATAAAGAAATAGCTGCCTTGGTACAGACCATTATGTCTTTTCTTCAGTATTTGGGAAGTGCAAGAAATGATGTACTGGAAGCCTTTATACGTTTTAACATTTTTGTTGTTACTATTGTGGTAGTTTTATCTTAGTTAACACTTTACATGGTTTTAACAAACTGGCTCTTTTGGCTGGATAACGTATCATCTGCAGCAACATCATTCTTTAGGAAGTTGGTCAGAATTAATGAAGATCATTTAAACTGTTTGTGTTATTAGAAGTTTTTTAATTTATAGAAATTGCCCAAGCATGTCTTTCACCCTCAAAAAGCCCACCGTAGTATCCACCTGTGGCCACCACCTAACTCTTATCAAACAGTATCTTGTTGTTTGGTCACTACAGAGCATGTTGCACTGCAGCTGATTTCACCATTTTCTTCCCATGATTGTTGCCTTAATGCTTCTCTATCCATTTTGCCACCATTCTCATCATAGTCTATTTATTTCAAGTAAGACATCATAACATGTATGGTCTGTTCAGGATGCTTGCTAACCATTAGAAAAAGTGTGGATGTATAAAATATTATGCAGTTCTGAGCAAGAGTATGTTGCTACTGTAAAGAGAGCAATGCACATTATTTTTGCAGGTTTTCCGTTTAGCTTCTCCAAGTTGATTTTTCCGTTTTTCTGTTGGGACATTACTTGTGTCTTGGATGTTTGGGGCAGAGCCCCTGTTGCCTTAACCTAGTTACACCCCGTACATATGGTGTGGTGCTCACTTCATTTTGACTAATATTGAAAGTGGGTGGTTCCCTGTCTTTACATCAGTTATGCAGTTACAGTATAAAGATGTGATTTCCAGTTTCAGACATCTTTATTTTACTCATGTGATTCTGGGTCATGCTTTGAAACTGTTTATTGTGTGTGCTGCCATTAAACAGAGATTGGTGTGGTATGAGGTATTTTTCATGAAACTGAATGGTACACACATAGTGCACACTCACGAATGTGATAATTTCAAAATTCACAACAAAAATACAGGGCAATTTCATCTCACAGAAGCATACAGCACCTAAGTTTTCACCACATTTCATATTTTAATAACGTTAAAATCTTTTCATTAATGCTTTGATAGAGGTCATAAGAAATATATCGATCATAAACTTTACCAGGTAGTGAACAAAAAACTTTTTCTTGATCCTAGTGCAGCAAACTAATAATGGATACATAACGAGGCCCCAGCAGGAAACAAAATGAAATTTGTAAAAAAAATCTGGAACTGGCGATGGTTTAATTCAAATACACCCTGTTAAACCATACTCATGGTTGGTTGGTGTTTCAGTTATAAACGTTATAATGTTACAGCCACAGTTCTCAACATGTCAGTTTTCATCAAAATAGCATATATACACTCCTGGAAATTGAAATAAGAACACCGTGAATTCATTGTCCCAGGAAGGGGAAACTTTATTGACACATTCCTGGGGTCAGATACATCACATGATCACACTGACAGAACCACAGGCACATAGACACAGGCAACAGAGCATGCACAATGTCGGCACCAGTACAGTGTATATCCACCTTTCGCAGCAATGCAGGCTGCTATTCTCCCATGGAGACGATCGTAGAGATGCTGGGTGTAGTCCTGTGGAACTGCTTGCCATGCCATTTCCACCTGGCGCCTCAGTTGGACCAGTGTTCGTGCTGGACGTGCAGACTGCCTGAGACGACGCTTCATCCAGTCCCAAACATGCTCAATGGGGGACAGATCCGGAGATCTTGCTGGCCAGGGTAGTTGACTTACATCTTCTAGAGCACATTGGGTGGCACGGGATACATGCGGACGTGCATTGTCCTGTTGGAACAGCAAGTTCCCTTGCCGGTCTAGGAATGGTAGAACGATGGGTTCGATGACGGTTTGGATGTACCGTGCACTATTCAGTGTCCCCTCGACGATCACCAGTGATGTACGGCCAGTGTAGGAGATCGCTCCCCACACCATGATGCCAGGTGTTGGCTCTGTGTGCCTCGGTCGTATGCAGTCCTGATTGTGGCGCTCACCTGCACGGCGCCAAACACGCATACGACCATCATTGGCACCAAGGCAGAAGCGACTCTCATCGCTGAAGACGACACGTCTCCATTCGTCCCTCCATTCACGCCTGTCGCGACACCACTGGAGGCGGGCTGCACGATGTTGGGGCGTGAGCGGAAGACGGCCTAACGGTGTGCGGGACCGTAGCCCAGCTTCATGGAGACGGTTGCGAATTGTCCTCGCCGATACCCCAGGAGCAACAGTGTCCCTAATTTGCTGGGAAGTGGCGGTGCGGTCCCCTACGGCACTGCGTAGGATCCTACGGTCTTGGCGTGCATCCGTGCGTCGCTGCGGTCTGGTCCCAGGTCAACGGGCACGTGCACCTTCCGCCGACCACTGGCGACAACATTGATGTACTGTGGAGACCTCATGCCCCACGTGTTGAGCAATTCGGCGGTACGTCCACCCGGCCTCCCGCATGCCCACTATACGCCCTCGCTCAAAGTCCGTCAACTGCACATACGGTTCACGTCCACGTTGTCGCAGCATGCTACCAGTGTTAAAGACTGCCATGGCAAACTGGCTGACACTGACGGCGGCGGTGCACAAATCCTGTGCAGCTAGCACCATTCGACGGCCAACACCGCGGTTCCTCGTGTGTCCGCTGTGCCGTGCGTGTGATCATTGCTTGTACAGCCCTCTCTCAGTGTCCGGAGCAAGTATGGTGGGTCTGACACACCGGTGTCAATGTGTTCTTTTTTCCATTTCCATGAGTGTATATCAATGGCATTAATTAAGATTGAGGGAGATACCACAGTTTCTAAGATATGAAAAGTCAAAAATGTATCATATGCAGAGGATTGCAACAAAATCATTAACAATATTATCTTGAATTTATTTATGTTTTCAATTGCAACAGTATTAGTTTTGCTTTCTGGGTGGTTTTTTGCACTCAGTCTGCAGAATTTAACTAAATGATGTTGTTGTTGTTGTTGTGGCCTTCAGTCCAGAGACTGGTTTGACACAGCTCTCCATGCTACTCTATCCTGTGCAAGCTTCTTCATCTCCCAGTACCTACTGCAACCTACAGCCTTCTGAATCTGCTTAGTGTATTCATCTCTTGGTCTCCCTCTATGATTTTTACCCTCCACACTTCCCTCCAGTACTAAATTTGTGATCCCTTGATGCCTCAGAACATGTCCTACCAACCAATCCCTTCTTCTAGTCAAGGTGTGTCACAAATTTCTCTTCTCCCTAATTCTATTCAATACCTCCTCATTAGTTATGTGATCTACCCATCTAATCTTCAGCATTATTCTGTAGCACCACATTTCGAAAGCTTCTATTCTCTTCTTGTCCATACTATTTATTGTCCACATTTCACTTCCATACATGGCCACACTCCATACAAATACTTTCAGAAACGACTTCCTGACACTTAAAACTACACTCGATGTTAACAAATTTCTCACCTTCAGAAACGCTTTCCTTGCCATTGCCAGTCTACATTTTATATACTCTACTTCGACCATCATCAGTTATTTTGCTCCCAAAACAGCAAAACTCATTTCCTACTTTAAGTATCTCACTTCCTAATCTAATACTCTGAGCATCACCCAATTTAATTCAACTACATTCCATTATCCTCATTTTGCTTTTGTTGATGTTCATCTCATATCCTCCTTTCAAGACACTGTCCATTCCGTTCAGCTACTCTTCCAGGCCCTTTGCTGTCTCTGACAGAATTACAATGTCATCGGCGAACCACAAAGTTTTTATTTCTTCTCCATGGATTTTAATTCCTACTCCGAAGTTTTCTTTTGTTTCCTTTACTGCTTGCACAACATACAGATTGAATAACATTGAGGATAGGCTATAACCCTGCCTCATTCCCTTCCCAACCACTGCTTCCCTTTAATGAGCCTCGACTCATAACTGCCTTCTGGTTTTTGTACAAATTGTAAATAGCCTTTTGCTCCCTATATTTTACCCCTACCATCTGCGGAATTTGAAAGAGAGTATTTCAGTCAGCATTGTCAAAAGCTTTCTGTAAGTCTACTAATGCTAGAAATGTAGGTTTGCCTTTCCTTAATCTATTTTCTAAGATAAGTCGTAGGGTCAGTATTGTCTCACATGTTCCAACATTTCTACGGAATCCAAACTGCTCTTCCCTGAGGTCAGCTTCTACCAGTTTTTCCATTCGTCTGTAAAGAATTTGTGTTAGTATATTGCAGCCATGGCTTATTAAATTTTCACATCTGCCAACACCTGCTTTCTTTGGGATTGTAATTATTATATTCTTCTTGAAGTCTGAGGGTATTTCGCCTGTCTTATACATCTTGCTCACTAGATGGTAGAGTTTTGTCAGAGCTGGCTCTCCCAAGGCTATCAGTAGTAATAATGGAATGTTGTCTACTCCCGGGACCTTGTTTCAGCTTAGGTCTTTCAGAGCTCTGTCAAACTCTTCATGTAGTATCATATCTCCCATTTCATCTCCATCTACATCCTCTTCCATTTCCATAATATTGTCCTCAAGTACATCACCCTTGTACAGACCCTCTATATACCCCTTCCACCTTTCTGCTTTTTCTTCTTTGCTTAGAACTGGATTTCCATCTGAGCTCTTGATATGCATACAAGTGGATCTCATTTCTCCAAAGGTCTCTTTAATTTTCCTGTAGGCAGTATCTATCTTACCCCTAGTGATATATGCCTAGAACATCCCTACATTTGTCCTCTAGCCATCCGTGCTTAGTCATTTTGCACTTCCTGTCGATCTCATTTTTGAGACGTTTGTGTTCCTTTTTGCCTGCGAATTTACTGCATTTTTATATTTTCTCCTTTCATAAATTAAATTCAATATATCTTCTGTTACCCAAGGATTTCTACTAGCTCTTGTCTTTTTACCTACTAGATCCTCTGCTGCCTTCACTATTTCATCCCTCAAAGCTACCAATTCTTCTATTGTATTTCTTTCCCCCATTCCTCTCAATCATTCCCTGATGCTCTCCCTGAAACTCTCTACAACCTCTGGTTCTTTCAGTTTATCGAGATCCCATCTCCTTAAATTCACACCTTTTTGCAGTTTCTTCCATTTTAATCTACAGTTCATAGCCAATAGATTGTGGTCAGAGTCCACATCTGCCCTTGGAATTTAAAACCTGGTTTCTAAATCTCTGTCTTACCATTATATAATCTATCTGAAACCTTCAAGTGTCTCCAGGCCTCTTCCATGTATAGAACCTTCTTTTATGATTCTTGAACCAAGTGTTAGCTCTGTGCAAAATTCTACCAGGCGGCTTCCTCTTTCATTTGTTACCCCCCATTCCATATTCACCTACTACGTTTCCTTCTTTTCCTTTTCCTACGGTCGAATTCCAGTCATCCATGACTATTAAATTTTTGTCTCCCTTCACTATATGAGTAATTTATTTTCTCTCATCATATATTTCATCAATCTCTTTGTCATCTGCGGAGCTAGTTGGCACATAAACTTGTACTACTGTGGTAGGTGTGGGCTTCGTATCTATCTTAGCCACAATAATGCATTCACCATGCTGTTTGTAGTAGCTTATTCATATTATACCTACTCCTGCATTACCCCTATTTGATTTTGTATTTATAACCCTGTATTCACCTGACCAGAAATCTTGTTCCTCTTGCCACCGAACTTCACTAATTGTACTAAATTCTACTAAATATTGTAAACTGTATATTAATCATTTTTATTTTGAACTTTGAGTAATGTTGGTTTATTGCGGTGAGTATATAATAATATGCTTAATAGAAAATAGTTGTTATGTTTCAAGAGTAATTTGTAAAAATATACAGGGTGCTTCACTATTCCTATTACAGGTTTCTGGGTGTTTTGGAGGGGACATTGATATAAGGTTTCAACAAGGAAATGTCTGGAGATGTACCATTTGGATATAAAATAAATTTGAAGATCTCCCACGGCATGTAACAGTAGAGATGCAGAAGGCATGTATCAATAACATTTGCCAGATCATCTCCATCCATAAGATACAGTTTTCACCCATCTACAACAATGACTGTGAGAAATGGGTACATTTGCAACTTGGATGGTTGACTGTGGTGTTCCAGGGTTTGTAGACCATCACAGATACACCCTGTACAGTGGACAGCAGTACTGCCATATGGAGCAGCTCCTGTAGAACACACATCAGATCACAGTCTCTTCTGTATACTTACCATGAAGTGGGATATTTTAAAGCGATCCAATCATCAAACATTTCTGAAATGGGCTCCATATAAAAACTTTATCTACTAAGTCCCCTCTACAAATGTAGAAACCTGTACTAGGCATTGTGAAACACCCTGCATATTAATATGCCTTAATAAAAATTGTTTGAAGACAGAGAGTAAAATTTGTTATAGAATGTATTTTTTAGACCATTCATGCAGTACTTCTTCTCAATAATTTTATGTTTTGTAGATTTCTCTGATGCTCAGAGGAAATAAAATGTTACTAACCAACAACTTGAAATATCAGTTAAACTTTATTTTCCAGGCTTTTTGGGAGTTTTTCTAAATTGCGGCAGGAAGCGTATCTCAAATTGGAAACTAATCACTAAATTACCAGTCAGTGGGTAAGTACCACATTATGTTTGCCTTGGTTCCCTTAAATCACTTGACACAAATACCAAAACAGCTCCTTAATGAAAATGCTCGCCTACTTCCTCCTTTACCCACTGTCCAGTCCAGTTTTACATTTTATCTGTAATTACTTGAACAAGACATTAAAATGTAACCTCCTTTCAAAATCTTCAGACTGATTTGTTGCCAGGAATCTAAGATATTAACTACATAAGAATGCTCTGTACCCAATAACCCACAGTAGTTCTCAGTAAAGTTATATAGCACAATATCACATTACCCTTTGAATCTGCTACTTATACCTATTGTGTGATGCATCCTGTGGTCACCTGAAATTTCTCCCAGTACGATAGCATTAGTGAGAAGTTTATGTGAAATACTCTCTAAGCTTTCTTTAAAGCATTTAGCCACTTTGATATTTGATTCAGGTAGCTGACAGGAGCAATTGGTTATTATTTTTGACCCAATATTCACACATATCTTTATCCATATTATTTGGCACTCTGAATCAGAATTCATCTCATTATTCAAGCCTGGAGGTTTTGTGAAACTGACTACGCCACTACCATTAGCATAAAAACTGTCTTTGTAGTATACCCTAGTGTAGAAAGAAAATTGACCACACTAAAGCAATTGTTCCACATGAATTGAAAATCATTCAAAACAGTCTCACCATCTTATGTAGTCTCATCTAGCTACAAAGCAGTCTCGTAATAATGCATGGGAAGTATCATAGAGATAATGGAAAATACTTTTTTTCTCTTTTTTTCAGCTATTGTGAGCTTTTTCACTAATACCATCCTGCATACACTCCAGCATACCACACGCTATTTATTTTAACTTGATCCTGAGACAACCAGAAACAGGTCGCTGTGTATGTTTGTCTATATATTAGTGATGACACCAATAAAATGCAGTAAATGAAGGAGGTAAAAAGGAATACAAATGACTCAAAAATGAGATTGACAGGAAGTGCAAAATGTAAGGATGTAGAAGCACATATCACCAGGAGTAAGATAGATGCCACCTATCTGCGAAGCTAGATTAAGGAAAGGCAAACCTATGTTTCTAGCATTTGTAGACTTAGAGAAAGCTTTTAACAAAGTTGACTGGAATATTCTCTTTCAAATTCTGAAGGTGGCAGGGGTAAATAATATACAGGGAGCAAAAGGCTATTAACAATTTGTACAGAAACCAGAAGGCAGTTATAAGAGTCGAGGGGCATGAAAGGGAAGCAATGGTTGAGATTGGAGTGAGGACAATAAAAAGTTTAGACTAGCAGAGATTAGAAGATTTTGAAATGTGGTGCTACATAAGAATACTGAAGATTAGATGGGTAGATCATGTAACTAATGAGCAGGTACCAAATAGAATTGGGGAGACACATTCTGATACATCAAGGGATCACCAATTTAGTACTGGAGGGAAGCATGGAGGGTAAAAATCATAGACAGAGACCAAGAGATGAATACACTAAGCAGATTCAGAAGGATGTAGGTTGCAGTAGTTACTCAGAGATGAAGAGGCTTGCACAGGATAGAGAAGCATCGAGAGCCATATCAAACCAGTCTTTGGACTGAAGACTACAACAACAACAACAACAACAACAACAGCTAGTGTGCTCATCCTCATCTATTAATTCTTTGCCTTATTTCCAGAAGTAATATCTGCAATTCAGTACCTCTGAGTTTCCCTTGATGATTTTGTCATTTCTGTGATTCCTTGCATGCCATTCTACCTCCATGCAATTGTGGAAGCTGTTGTAAAATGCACTGGGTACCTAGAGCTTTTACATGTGTGCAAACCTTACGGGCATCATCTCATTGACAGACAAGAAATTGAAACAGACTAAAACTACAAGACTCTCAAAGTACCAGAGGACAGTCACTCAGGAGGCTTTCCTTCAATTTTATGAGTATGTTTAGACAGATGGAATTATACATTTTGGTATCACCACATCTTTATATAGAATATTTTAAAATATAATTAATGTTTTTGCAAACTTCTAGGCTTTGAGAAACTACCCCAGTCTTTGTACATCACATATGTCATGGTCTATTGTGCTAGATGTTGCTGCACTTTCCTGTAAATGACACCTGGATCAGGATTATTTCCTTTCCTGTACATGGCCTTTGCCAGCACAGCTCCTAATGGTTATTCTAATAGATAAAAATATTTGCTGTATAATTTATCCTAACATCATATTGCAATGCGTGTTATCTGATATGTTGGGGATCATCATCAGGAAGGAGTTTGTGCAGGTTAGATTCCCAAGATAACCTTTATACTTTAGTAGATCTAATTTTTCTGGATTGAATGACACCATTTATTAAATAATTAAGTAACTAATTAAAAACTTGATAAAATTGATATAAAGCACTTCAAATATGGCTGCCATACTTGTAGTTAGAATATTCCCACTGTGGGTGCATAAAATGGTTTTGTGAACTTTTCTTATTTACTAACCCTCAATAATTTTATAAACTATATTACTCTTAATACTAATTGCCCATCCCAAGCAAAAAAATCTGATCTAGCCATTTTTAAATGATTATTTAATTTTCAAAAATATCAAATACCTCTACAACAGTCTTTCAATAACCCAACTCACCCACCTTTGGCACTCTGTGGCTACCATTCATACACATAACATCATGTAGCAAAGTTTGCCTTAAGTCATACATGTAACACCTATGTAGCAAGGCCTGTTATCTTTCATGAATGTCTTTCAATTCTTCTGTCAATAAATGCAGACTTCAAACTTGTATTGTGTCAAGAACATAGACATTTATTTATTTGTATTACTTTATCAAGTTGTGCATTGTGCTCACTGACTGTTACAACTAAAGCAATTTTGTGATGTCATTTTACACATTCCAGTCAGGCCAGAAACTGCTGCAATCCATGAGAATTCATAAAATTTTTCAACTTCTTTGTGTGACTCCTGCTTATAAGATGAAGGAGAAAAGTACTGTCTGTTTCAGAAATACTGTCATCAATTTCAAAATTATCATCATCAATGTGAGAACTAAATTCTTAAAGTGGCCCCAAAATTTCTTCATCAGTCAAACTGTCTTCCATTTTATGACAACCTTTTGTGATCAAGAGAACTATGGAAGAACATTGCAACAATGAATGTGTGGCAACTGATTATGTCTTTAATGTATGTTTCAAGTAATGTACTGCTTTGGGAAACAGGAATATCCATCTAGCAGCTCTCCAATATACAAAAAGAGCAAACAACTTACTGTAATCCATCACTGTTTGTAAATAATGCATTGTGGAGTACAGTCAGAAAAGCCATGCTCAAAGATTCTTTGAGTGCTGACTGTTAGGGAAATTGAAGTGCTCCCATGTACTGTTAGTAGGTTTAGGAAACTTGTTTACCTTACCTGTGATGAACTTCTATAACTATTTACAGTTGTGTTGTATATGTTACTGGACACTTTTCGACATGTCCCACAATCATTATTCCTTAAGATCTGGGAGCAATTAAGAATGTTCCACATCAAACCCATTTGGGGCATGCTACATATCTAAGCTGGGCAAAGATCATATCCCACATGTTTGGAACCCACTAAACTCAGAACAGACAATGACACTCCAGAAAAGAGGGAACCACAAACATCTTGTTCTGTATCATATATGTGAGGGTCATTCAGATGTAAACCAGAATATCATAACACAGCTTTATTGCTGATACATATCAAGATAAGGGTAGAACCTTACTTTTCTATGTAATTTTCATCAACACAAATGCATCTTCGCCATCAGTCAAGAAACTTTCTGAGCCTTTCATGGAAGAAAGAACGTGGCTGTCAAACTGTGCACATAGTGTTTAACTGCAATGTCATCTTCAAAATGTTCCCCTCCCAATGCCCTTTTCAGTGAACCAAACGTAAAGTAGTCACATGGGGACAAGTGCAGACTGCATTTCCTTGCAGGAGGAGGACATAGTGAATCAGTTGCCAGCATCATTTGTTGCAATTATCAGTCTTGCCACCATCCAGCAGCTTACGATAACAGGCCACATTCACCATACTTCACCAGACAGGTAGCAGTACACCTTTTGAGTCCCAAAACACAGTTGACAAAACTTTTCTGGGTGACCTGGATCAATGCCTATGTCCAACTTTCCTCCACACCTCACTCATCCTCTTGTTTTTTGGTGAATAGTGAAGAACCCATGTTCTGTCACAGGTCATAATATAGTCCAGAGAAGCCACTCCTTCTTCTTCAAAGCAATTGGGAAGACAGTGAAAGTGCCTCTCTGCAGTTTCTCTTGTGCCTTGGTGCTTGGTGAGAAGACAAAAAAACAGATCTTAACAACATTTTTCATGTCCAAGTGTCACATGCACTAAAATGCCAAAGAAACTGATATAGGCATGCCTATTCAAATACAGAGATATGTAAACAGGCAGAATACGGTGCTGCAGTTGCCAATGCCTAAATAAGACAACAAGTATCTGGTGCAGTTGTTACATCGGTTACTGCTGCTGCAATGTCAGGTTATCACAATTTAAGTGAGTTTGAATGTGGTATTATAGTCAGTGCATGAGTGATGGGACACAGCATCTCCGAGGTAGTGATGAAGTGGGGATTTTTCCATACGACCATTTAACAAGCATACAATGACTATCGGGAATCTGGTAAGACATCAAATCTCAATCACTGCTGCAGCCGGAAAAGAATCCTGCAAGAACAAGACCAACGACGACTGAAGAGAATCATTCAACATGACAGAAGTGCAACCCATCCACAAATGGCTGCAAATTTCAGTGCAGGGCCATCAAAAAGTGTCAGCATGCAAACCATTCAACAGAACATCATCAATATGTGCTTTCTGAGCCAAAGACCCACAAGTGTACCCTTGATGACTGCACAACACAAAGCTTGGTTGCATCGACACCGACATTGGACTGTTGATGACTGGAAAATGTTGGCTGGTTGGATGAGTCTCATTTCAAGCTGTGTTGAGCAGGTGGTTGTTTATGGGTATGGAGACAACCTCATGAATCCATGGACCCTGGATGTCAGCAGGGGACTGTTCAGACTGGTGGAGGCTGTGTAATGATACGGGGAGTGTGCAGTGGGAATGATATGAGACCCCTGATATGTCTAGATATGACTCTGACAGGTGACATGTATGTAAGTTCCCTGTCTCATCACCAGCATCCATTCATATCCACTGTGCATTCTGAGGGACTTGGACAATTGCAGCATTACAATGCGACACCCCACAAGTCCAAAATTGCTAGAGAGTGACTTCAGAAACACTCTTCTGAGTTTAAACACTTCCTTTGGCCACCAAACTCCCCAGACAAGAACATTATTGAGCACATTTGGGATGCCTTGCAACATGCTATTCAGAAGAGATCTCCACCCCTCGTACTCTTGCGGATTAATGGACAGCCCTGCAGGATTCATGGTGTCAGTTCCCTCCAGCACTACTTTATACATTAGCTGAGTCCATGCCACATTCTGTCATGGGAGTTCTGCATGTTTGCTGGGGCCCTAGACAATATTAGGCAGGTGTATCAGTTTCTTTGGCTTTTCACTATAAAACGGTATTGACACTTCCAACACTTATCCCCCACCTGTTATGCAATCCTACTTAAGTTATGTTGTGATCACCATCCACAACCCCGTGCAGGGCTTGAATACTGTTCTCATTGACACTGGTCACCAAATGTCATCCATGGCTTTGTTTTTCCCGTTTATCACAACATTTCAAAACTTCTGGGCACAATAGAACATTTGGGTTTTATTGAAAGTAGCATCATTGAACTGTGGCTGGACAATTTTCAAAATTTCGCTAGGTTTTACACCTTTGTCGGCAAGCAAATTGATAATAATAAGTAGTGCTATTCCTGTTCACTCACAGCAATACTAAAAAGGCAGACCTATGTGTATCAGCCTTGTACATGGTTATCACTCTCAATTCCTCTCACTGAGTGAGGTGGCACAGTGGTTGTTAGCACACCGGATATTTGGGAGGAGGACATTTCAAACCCATGTCCTGCCATCCAGACTTCTATTTTCCATATTTTCCCTAAATTGCTCAAGGCAAATGCCTGGATGGTTCCTTTGAAAGAGGATGGCCGATTTCCTTCCCCATTCTTGACACAATCTGAGCTTGTGCTCCATCTCTAATGACCTTCAGTCCTTCTCCTTCTTTCCTTCAATTCTCCCACAAGTGATTCCCAAGTGCCACACTGCTGATGCTACTATGCAAGCCATGTGAAAGAAGTTCTGATTTTTATTTGATTGACCCCGGTAGTAGGGAGTGACAGAAGGGAGTTACATAAAATGATCTGGTCATTTCCCTTCTGAGATCTCTTGTCATCAATTGATAGCACTACAAATAGAATCCCCGCCGGTAATTAAAGGAATTCCTTGAGACTTGTAGAACGCTTCAGAATGATGAAGGACATGAAAGAAATCAAGCGCCTCTTATTGAAAACTGTGAGATTATTAACATAAAATGCACACTAGAAGCTCACCAGAATTTGACAAATGAAGCAGAATAATATATAAACAGCACAATCTGTATCTGTAAATAGACTACATAGTAATTTTTTGTTGATATAGGTATCTGTTACATTCTCATAACATGAAGATAATAGTATAATTGGTAGTATTTAGCAGTGGATTTACAATGCTTCTAATGATTGATCAAATGCAAATTTTATGAGTGTAACATTACCATGCTCAGTAGGCCTACTTGATTCATACTCAGTTTGCAACACAGCAGTTTGAATCATAGCTTTTACCTGTTCACATGCAATATTACTAACTGGAAGATAAAGGTCATGTTAAATAGGTCATGCAGCACCCATGATAAATCTTCTGAGTGGGAATGAATTACTACTGGTGTTCCACAGCATTCAATTCTGTGGCTACTGTTCTTGTTATGCAGAGTGTTTCAGAGCCTTTGCATACAACATCTAGGATTGATAGACCACATCAAGGGAACAACTGATGTTAGAGACAAAATGTTTGCTGTCACTTCCCAGCAATGCTCAGCATTTTTTATTACTGGTTATTCCCCTGAGAGGCACCAGGGCATTGGCACTTTGCAACATTTGTATGCAATGTGTTGCCTGAAATCTAGTCATCTGCTCCATACAAAGGGAGCAGGCCTCATAAAACTAAAGATACTGAATTGCTTCTGAAATATCGTTCTCTGGTTAGGGATACTCATTCTTAAGGTTTTCTTGCTGAAAATGATTTTATCAATTTGCTTATCAAAAATGTCCACAGAATTGCAAATATTACATATACACTTCCTGAAGTAAAGACTAAGCTGGTCATTTAGGTATTTAGCACATGAGCATCTGGAGACACCGATGTTGTGAATAATAGAATGTAAAGGCTTCCCATCTTTGTGAAGATTCAACAGTTAATAAAGTCTCAGCAGAACTGGTGCTCTCTGTTGTAGCTTCTTAACAACATCATCTGGCAAGCTTGTTTCTTTGAAAAGTGCTTTGAAAAGTCTTCCTCTCCGCCATCTTGGTAAGATCTGTGTCAATCTTCCAGTATGCAATGACTTCTAGCAAGCCCCACATTCGCTCTATGTAATCTTGAATCTTGGTGAGATAGGACCACAGTTGCATTTCCTTTGTTTCCTGGTAAGACTATGGTATCTGCATCTTCTCCCAATTCCCATATGGCTGTCCTGTCACTACTAGAGATGTTTCATAGGTTTTGTACACATGAGAGCATGGCAGTTTGCACAAAGTACTTCTTCTGCTGCTACAGGTGGAAATTGTGCAGCTGCCTATTCCACTGCACTGATGATGTCCATGGTAATGTGCAGATTTAGGAGTGGGTGCAGTATTGGAGCCTTCCTTACAAACTGGAAATGCATCGACATCCAGTTGCTTAGCCAGCGATTGATGATAGTCTTGGGGGGAACATCAGACAGTTGTCTCTCTCATATAAGCATCAAATTTTGATGTCTGGTGTCTGGTGGCCTTTATTTGTGTGGAGTCTGCTGAGGCCCATATGACAATATCAGTGCATTCCCACATCCAGGGACTGAACTGGAAGGCCAGTTGTAGATATAATTCAAATAGCTCCACCAGTATGTTTATCAAGTCTAGGTACCAGTGAGTTAAAGGTTCTCTGTCCTGTGCCATGGCTAGGTTGGCACATTTCTTGATTCTTCTGGCTGCCACTGAATCAGTTTGGTGCATTACCTTACCAAAATTCAGCACCACATGTTCTCCATGGGGTCCCATAAGCAATGCAAAAAGCATGGGGTGATGGCGTCCAAAGAGCCAGAGCAGACTCCACACAATGGAAGGATTCTGGATGTCAAACACAAAAATTTGAGTATATATCAGAGAGACAAGCTTCTGATGATCCCTGCAACACTATCATCAGTCTCATGACCTAGCAACTAGATGAGGATGTGGTTTCAGTTTTTAAGAAACCACCCATTCCTCAAATCTGCACCTGCCATGGACTTCACCAGTACACTGGAACAGGCAGCTGCACAACTTCCACCTGAAGCACAGAAGAAGTACTTCACAAAAGCTGTCTTGCTCTCACATGAACAAAACCTATAAAACCACACACCTCTAGTAGGGAGAGGGAAGCCATACAGCAAATGAGAGAAGATAAAGATGTCATAGTCTTACCAGACAATCAAGGCAATGCAATTGTGTTTCTGTCTCACTAAGGTTACACTGAGAAAATGCAGGGCTTGCTAGAAGATTGTGCATACTGGAATATCGACTCCAATCTTATCAAGAAGGTGGAGAGGAAGACTATGGCACTTCTCAAAGAATCTGTCTTGCCTGACATGGTTTTTAAGAAGCTGCAACACAGAGCACCAGTACCATTTAGACTATATGAACTGCTGAAGCTTCACAAAGACGGGATGCCTTTACACACCATTATTAACAAGATTGGTGCCCCATCACTCTCAATCGTTAAATAACTAAATGATCTGCTTAGCCTTTTCTTCAGTAAGTGTTCACATAACATTTTCAATTATTTGGTTATGTTGGACCCTTAACAACTTTACATTTAACGATAATGACACCCATGTGAGCTTCAACATTGTTTCTTTTTTTATTGGAGTGCCTTTACAGGAATCCTTAGGACATACTGACAAGAAATATGGCATATAGATGACCAATCTTGTTATATACTTCTTGACGTTAACATACTTTCTTTTTTATATTGGTTACTACACACATCAAAAAATGTTTTGCATCACCCCAGTTCCTCAAACTCCTGAAGACAGATGTTGACTGTGGGTATTGTATCACAGACACAGTCCCTTTGACTGTTCAGAGATGTCACTAAACCAGCCCAAAGATGTAAACAACCATGCATGAGCAGTGCCTATTAGGTGGAGGGGGTCCGAAAGCTGATCATTCCCAGTCATTGCACCAGGAAGGAGGTACACGGTTCGTGTTGTCTGTAGTTCAACCATGCCTAGATGGTCAATACAATATTTCGATCGCATCTGCATTGTTACTTTCTGCCAGGGAGGGCTCTCAAAAAGGGAAGTGTCCAGGCGTCTTGGAGTGAATAAAAGCAATGTTGTTCGGATATGGAGGAGATACAGAGAGACAGGAACTATCGATGACATGCCTCACTCAGGCCGCCCAAGGGCTACTACTGCAGTGAATGACCGCTACCTATGGATTATTGCTTGGAGGAACCCTGACAGCAACGCCACCATGCTGAATAATGATTTTTATGCAGCCACAGGACGTTGCATTACCACTAAAACTGTGCACAATAGGCTGCATGATGTGCAACTTCACTCCCGATGTCCATGGCAAGATCAATCTTTGCAACCACGACACCGTGCAGTGTGGTACAGATGGACCCAACAACATGCCGAATGGATGTTCAGGATTGGCATCATGAGCATCGCGTATACCTTCAACCAATCATTGGAGACGTATTTGGAGGCAACCTGGTCAGGCTGAATGCCTTAGGCACGCTGTCCAGCGAGTGCAGCAAGGTGGAGGTTCTCTGTTGTTTTTGGGTGGCATGATATGGGGCCGACGTATGCCGCTGGTGGTCATGGAAGTCGCCGTAATGGCTGTACAATACATGAATGCCATCCTCCAACCAATAGTGCAACTATGTCAGCAGCATATTGGCCAGGCATTCGTCTTCATAGACGAAAGTTCTCACCCCCATTATGCACATCTTGTGAATGACTTCCTTCAGGATAACAACGTCTCTTGACTAGAGTGGTCAGCATGTTCTCCAGACATGAACCCTATCAAACATGCCTGGGATAGTTTGAAAATGGCGGTTTCTAGATGACACGACCCCCAAAAACTCTGTGGGATCTATGCTGAAATGTGGTTGAGGATTGGGACAGTCTGGACCAACAGTGCCTTGATGAACTTGTGGATAGTATGCCACGACGAATACAGGCATGCATCAAAGCAAGAGGACATGCTACTGGGTATTAGAGGTACCGGTGTGTACAGCAATCTGGACCACCACCTCTGGAGGTCTCACTGTATGGTGGTACAACATGCAATGTGTGGTTTTCATGAGCAATAAAAAGGGTGGAAATGATGCTTATGTTGATCTCTATTCCAGTTTTCAGTACAGGTTCCGGGACTGTCGGAACCGAGGTGATGCAAAACTTTTTTGGGATGGGGGGGGGGATTAGCCATGGGGAGTCACATTCACCAGTAGCACCAACATGTATATGGAACATTTCAAGGAAGAAGCCCTCAACTCAGCCCACTTTTTTCTGGTTTATAGACAACATGGTTTATAGGCCACATGGAAGAGAGAAACTGAATGACTTCTTCATACATCTCAGTTCCATACACCAGAACATCAGTTTCATCATGGAAGTTGAAGTGGATGGAGCGCTCTCCTTTCTAGGTGTCCTAGTAAAAAGAAGACCAGATGACATGTTGGGCTATGTGATGTACCAGAAGAACACACACTGCCAACCTGTACCTACACACGGACAGTTGCCACCACCCGGTGCACCTCTGCACTGGGATGCCCAGAACATTGGTGCATATGGCTCACACCCTCTCTGACAGTGACAGCCTCAATGAAGAACTCTGTTCTGGAAGGACAGCAACTAGAAGTAGCAGATTCATAGAGTCCTACAGCCACAGTACAACTAGTGGAAACAGAAGAGGAATCTCTGAAGATGTGGCCATTATTTTTAGTCCTTTGTGACACATTATCAAGAAAGATAGATTGAATTCTCCAGAAATGCCAAGTGAAGACAGGCATTTGTCCACCAGCTACAATACAGGCTCTGCTTAATAGTTTCAAAGATGGCCTCAGACTATGGAAATATGAGGCCTATCAGATACCCTTCCAGTGTGGCAATACATAAATAGCTCAGTTGGTTCATGCTGTTGAAGCTTGTTGCTGAGAACACTAATGGCACATGAGATAACAGCAGCATAACAAGTAAGCAGTCACAGAATATTGCCTATTGGAATTACGTGGAGTCGACTAAAACCATACCAATGTTTTGAGAGAAATGTCTTAACTTCTGGAATCCTGTTGCTGAAGAATCTGCTGAGATTTGTGTAAAGGAACTGCTGATCAGTTGTGATAGTGGCTACATCATTAATAAGGCCTGGGAACACCACAATTAGTCAGATTAAGAACAAGAAGGAGATATCCCACAATGAACTGACGTCAAGGGCAGGTGGAGAAACAGCAGAGATACCAGGGCAGCAATGTGTCTGCAGGAGGAGTGCTGGAGGAAATGATGGGCATGGATGGTGGACAGAATGGCAGTCCAGCAGGAGTTGGGTGGAGATTCGATTGCTATGTTGGCTCTGAATCGGTCAGTTCATCAGCACACCTGATGATGGCAGTGTGTTTGCTTGCCAAAATATTGTGTGTATTGGGTACTGACATCCAGTCGATCAGCCTTGAACCAGTTTGTCAAGGTGAAAAGGTTTGTTTGTAATGTTAAAAGACTGTTTAGGTCACCGGAAGCCAGATGTGTGCTGCATTGTATGAAAATGTGGAATATCTTACACAGGGTAAACTATTAAAAGAGTCAAGAAGAGGTGCAAGGACCATCAGCAACACATGAATCTAAAACAGCCAAGCAAATCAGATGTTCTAAAGCTACCAAGCAAATCAGCTGTCACCAACCACTGCCTCAAATATAATCATGAAATGAAACATGAGACCAACTTTTTGTATTATGGTGCAAACACCAAATTTATGTATTATGGTGCAAACACCGAGTTTCTGAGACTGTGTAATTAAGGAGCCCATTATATTAAATATTTGAAAAACCTAATAAACCAGGATGGGGATTTCAATTTACACAATGTTTCAGGTGCAAAATCCAAACTAAACATTTTGTTAGCCATCTAATCAAGCAGAGCTAGGAAACATTGAAAAAAAGAAAAAGTTTGTTTAATTAAATGACACGGTGGCTTCTGAAAAACAAATATGCATCATATGGCATAGATAATACCAGGAGTTGAACATGGTTATATGAGAGTTGGAACTTAAATAGTGACAACTATTTATCCACAACTGATACAAAAGAGTTACATATTTGCACCTGTTACTGTCCTTCAAAGTAGTCACCAACATTGTGTAGAACACATTGCCACCGATATGGAAGGCATAGTATACCGTAAGCAGAGCCTGTTCTGTTGATGGTGCGAATGGAGCATTCTACTGCCTGTTGAATCTCTGGAACAGTTTTGAAGTGAATGCCATGAAGTAGATCCTTCATCTTCAGAATCAAATCAAAGTCACAAGGACAGCCCGGGGAGTATGGTGGGTGGTACAGTACTTCCCAGTCCTATCAACTGAAGAGAGCAGCCACAGCTTGCGCTTTATGTGCCCGCGCATTGTCATGCAAAATGATGGGTGGGTTATGTAGAGCACATATAATAAGCATATATCACAAAACCATACCCCAAAGAATTTAGTCTTTATACATAGATATCATATTCTATTTTTAGTTCATAATTTGATCCAAATTGATTCAACCACATCTACCCCCCCTCCCCCCACCCTGCCATATTTGGGAGAGCTGCAGCTCATCTAACAATATACATAGAAATTGTATTACATTTACTAGTTTCATGAACTTTTTTAAAAACCAGGAGCCCCTGATACCTCTAGGTACTGCCATACTGGTACAACATTTCTACTTCAACGAGTTTGAATAACACTAGGTAGACTTACTTTTGAAGGAGTTTGAAGTGTACTATTGCTGTCCTCGTCTGATGCTCCAAATTTGCTGTCACAAATAGAGCTGACTTTATGTGATTAATTGAGACCACATCTGGCTTTGCATTTCTGTTAATCAGAAATACCTTTTTGTCATGCTGTAGGATCCTGAGAGCGCCAGAATAGTGAGGAGTAAGGGGTAGTCTGACTGTACCATTTGTCTCATGTCTATTAGAGTTTTTGGGAACCAGACTTTGTATAAGCTTTTGTATTTTGTTTAAAAAATATCCCAGATAGCAAGGGAGTAAGTTTAGATGGCAAAAAATCACCAGGCACATTTATTCATGCGTCATAAACCTGCTGCACAGGGGAACATTGTGTGTTCTTCTTAACACTAGTACGCAATCCCAGTAAAACCAAAGGCAATGGCATGACTCAAGATTCTGGACAGAATGCCAATGCTGTCTAAATGTCCAGTGCATATGCTCTATCATCCCATTACTGGAAGGATGGTAGCTTGTAGTATGGCCATGTTTGCAATCACAAATATTCAATAGTTCTGTGAATAATTGGCATTCAACTTGGTGTTACATATCTAAAGTAATGAGCTGTGGGATACCAAAACAGGTGGTGTAATCTTCGCAGTTAAAAAATGACTGTTTTGTTTTTCTTAAGGTCCTAATAAATATAATTCTTATGAGTAAGAAATATAATGAATGAAGTCTACAAATATGTATTAGAAATAAATTTGAATTCTGCCACCTTGTTACACTTTTAGTAATTCAATGCAAAAGTTCTAGAAGAACTCCATGAAGCAAGTAAGGCCCTGTAGTTAGAAAGGATGGATGTTGCATCTGCATATGACCTCCTCTTAGGAATAATGCTGTCAGATACTAAAATTGAGAAATAAGTATTGTGGAAATATCCTGAACAGGAACAGTCTCTGGCCATGGAGTAAATCGGTCAATCACTGTGACCAAAAGTAGTATCTTTTGGGATGGGGGAGGGGGCCAACAGTGTCAACGTGCAAATGAGGGAATCTCCCAGAAGGGGTGGGATAATCAGCAATATGAGCAGCTGTATATCTACTAATTTTGCATGTGTGGCATTTGACACATTCCCTCATCCAGCTACGGCATCAGTTCCATGTCAGAGGCTGGACAATTTTGTCAATAATTAAATGCACAATCACTTTACCCCTGGCAAGCCAAAGAGTGAAATGAATCAAAAACAATTCAGGGCCCCTTTTCAGGGATAAATGGACAGATTTTTAGTCCTGTTTCTGGTTGCAGCTGATACTGGAGGAGGAGGTCTGTGTCCTTATCTGTTGCCACATTTACCCAGTCAGTAAAAGTAATTGCCACACAGTTGTGAGGTAAACAATCTGCCACCACATTGTCCTTCCCAGAAATATGTTAAACATCTGTAGAAAATTGTGCTATGAAGTCAACCCGGCATACCTGTCATGGAGAATTTAGCTCCGTGACATTTTTGAAAATGGAAGTTAATGGATTGTGGTCAGTATATAAAGTAAAAGTCAGGCCTTCATGCCAAGGACAAAAATGTTTTACAGCAAGAAAAATGGCCAGCAGCTCTCTATCAACAGCACTCCAAGATTGTTGGTATTTTGACAAATTTTTAGAGAAGAAGGTGAGAAGTTGCCATGCTTGAAAAGTATATTGTTGCAATATAGCACCCACAGTGACTTGATTAGTGTCAACAAAAAGAGCAGTGGGAGCATACACAATGGGGTGAGGCAGAGGAGAAGCCTTAGCAAGGTTTAATTTTAAATCCTCAAAAGCTTTAACTTCTCTATCATTCCAAGAAAGCTTTCGGTTACCAGACATGTTCTTTCCTTTTATGAGGCTTTAGAGAGGCTCTTGTACTTCTGCCAGAATGGGAAGGCATTTGTGATAACAATTTAACATGCTTAAGAAACAGCAGTGGTCTTTGAAAGTCTCAAGGAGAGGCATGTTTTGAATATCAGAAACTGTATCAGGCATACTAGAAATGCCTTTGTTAGACACTGTGTTGCCTAAGAAAAGACCCATCTCCTTCATGAAAATACACTTATCAACATTAATCATGATAACATAGTCCTCCAAACTTCAAAGCACTGCACATAAATGTTTCAAATAGCTCTCATATGTAGCAGAGGAAATTAATATATTGTCAAAATAGCAAAAAACGAATGGAAAACCCTGAAGAAGTTCATGGATGAACCGTTGCCATGTTAGGGCTGCATTATGCAGCCATAAAGGCATAATATTGTGTCATAGGAATCTGCACAAAAGCCTTAGCACAGTCAAGAACTTTAAAAATATGTGCACCCAACAAGTTACTGCTAAAATCAGATATATTACAGATGGGGAACCTACAGGGATTGTACGAGAGTTCAAAGCTGTGTAATCCCCACAGGTTCTCCAGTTTTCATCTTTCTCCTAACCATTTGTAAGGGGCAAGACTAAACATGCTTAGAATGAGAAACAGAACAGTCACTAATCATCCTATCAAACTCTTGCAGCATGCAGCTTTTCTGGAGGAAGGTGACGAGGTCTACTAACCATCGGCAGTCTTGGCAGAGTTTGGATGTGATTGGGACTAGAACAGCAATTCCTCTCCATTGCAAGTGTTGAGTCAGTGGGTGCTGGAAAAGCCTTCAGTACAATAACAGCTTGTTGAGGTCATTATCTGCCACCTGGTCAGTCTCAGGTGAGGGAGGGGGAGGGGGGTGACAGGTCTTCAATCTGCACTGCAGCCACTTCATGTAACTGTCATAGTTTCCAGAGTGCCTTCTCCAAATTCATATGCACCTGCTCCACCCAATCTCGCCGAGTTCCTCAGCTTAATCCCTAATTGTGAAGCACTCAATATTGAAACTTGCAGTGCAACACATTTAGAGGAAAGCAGTGTCTTCTTGCAGGATGTACTGTCTCATGGGAGATGCAGTTGGTCCTGAAATCTTCACATGATCCACACTGCAGACGTTGTGGTAATCTCGACATAATATAGTAGGGAGTTGAGCACATGAAGGTCTTTTAATAAGGCACTAATTCACCAAGTCCGGTACCAGAGAAAAATGATGCAAGAAATCGGCATCAATAGTAGGCCCAGAAATATGAGCAACAATGAAAGTCCAATCAGGCAAAAAATCATTCTGAAAGGCCTTTGTTAATGTTTGTTTATCAATGGTTTTGATAGATGAATTAATAGCTGTCATTAAAGTAGGAATTTTTGTAACCAACCACTTGCAGTTGGAGGAATAACACTAATCTCTGATCCAGTCTCAATTAAGAACACAGCCTGTGATAACTCCTCTTTAATGAACAGTCTTTCAGAAGCAGCAACATCAGTAACAGTGGCACTTGAGGAGTATTGTAGGTGCTGTGACCGAGATTGATGAGCATGCTCATCTACTGGCATTCGTTGTTACATTTGGGTAGGAGCAGGGCTTGGTACATTGTCTTGCTGTTGTGCCAAAATGCTTATGATACAATACCACCTGTGAGTATGTTGAAACTTGTTTCTTGAATGAGCAGTAGACTCAGAATTCTGTCTCTGTAACTTGGTGTTTGGGCATGCAAATTCATTCACCAAACTCTCCTGTCACAAGCCTGCATCTATGGTGCATAGTGTTCATGAGCAATCAAGACCGTCCTCCATAACCTCTTCAATGGCAGCAAAATTGTTTCTGTTGGCACATGCAACAGCGACTGTGTCAGCTTTCTTAGCCAGCTCATCAATAGACAGATTTGTAAAAGCCGATAGATCTGCCCTGACATTTTGTGGGAGCTGGAACATCCAAAAAGTCTTTAACAAAGTCACAGCCAGTAGTTCATTACCCGTGAGAGTGCAATGTGAGCAAAGAATTTGAGACGGGGAATCACATGTAGACAAGGTTCTGGCTTGAAAACGTTCACCCGTGAGAGTGCAATGTGAGCAAAGAATTTGAGACGGGGAATCACACGTAGACAAGGTTCTGGTTTGAAAACGTTTACTGGAGCACTGTCTTGTTAAAAATACAGAAAGGCTGCAGGTGCAGAGTATCATCAGCCTGTTCAATTGGATTAAGATCTAATCATGAAATAGCCAAGGGAAATTGGTCCGAGACTGAAATGAGGGCATGCAACTTAAAAATAGCTTCATCCTGGGTAGGTCATAATTGTGCCCTTGTATGTCAAAAAACATGCAACTTGATGTTAAAATTTCTATTGGAGTCACTAGGAATTGATGAAACAGTGTTGTTAATGTGGCAGTCAGCAAAGGCCCTATCTTCATGGCCATGTTTGTGATGATATCCATTATGCTGCTCTGAAGGCATAAAAACTGCAGCAAACTCGATCACTATTAGGGTCATCACTTCAGTTATACTACATAATAGCACTGAATAAACACTATTAAATGTACAGAACTTCCTTAATTTTGTATATAGTTTCTTCAGAGCACAGACAATAAGCATACATCCCAAAACAGTATCCCAAAGAACTCAGTCCTTAAACATAGACATCACATTCTATTCTAAGTTCGTAACTCGATTCAAATAAATTCCACCACAATGTGAAGTACTGGAAACCTTTATAAGTTTTAAATTTTTTGTTGTTACCATTGTGATATTTTTACCTTAGGTAATAGTTTACGTGGTTTGTAACACACTGACCCTTTTGGCTGGATAGCCTGTCATCTGCAACAACACGATTCTTTAGGAGAATGGGCAAAATTAATAAAAATCATTTAAACTGTTTGTGTTTTTAGACGTTTTTAATTTATAGAAATTATACTAGGTATTATTAGCATGTCTGTTACCTCTCTGAACAACCTACAGCAGTATCCACCTGTGGTTATGACCAAGTTCTCATCAAATAGAATCTTGTTGTTTGGTCACTGCAAAGCATGTTGCACTACAGCTGATTTTGCCATTTCCTTCCCACAACTGTTCCCTTAATGCTCCTCTATTTACGCATGTTACTTTTTCATTTTTTCCATTTAACCTCCCCATGTTGATTTTCTTTTTTCTTTTGGACATTAAGGGGCCTCTTGTGTCTGGGTACCTTTGTGCAGTACCACAGATGCCCTATCCTAGTTACGCCCTGTCCACATGATGTGATACCCACATCATTTTGAATAATGTAGAAAGTGGGTGTTTCCTTCTCATCACATCAGTTAACACCAGCCACAGGATGAAGGTGTGATTTCCAGTTTCAGGCACCTTTATAGTACCCATATGTTAATGGTATTAATTAAGATTTAGGAACATACCACTCTTACTTAAGTATGAAAACCCATAAATATATTGTAAGTAGAGGAATGCAGCAAAATCATTAACAAATATTACCTTGCATTATGTATCTTTTCAATTGCAACAGTACTAGTTTTGATTTCAGGTTTTGATTTTGTACTTAGTATGCAGAATGCCATAAACTGCGCATTGTTTTATTATGGTTAGTGTATATTGATATGTATAAATGGAAAATAGTTGTTATGTTTTATGTGAAATCTACAAAAATATACAGGGTGTTTCACAGTTGCTATTACCAGCTTCTAGGAGGGTGTAGCAAGTAATGGTAGAGCTGCACACTACATGTATCAGGAACAATTTCTGCTTCATCTCAGTCATCACATAATATTTTCAACTAACAACAACTATGGCTGTGAGAAACGGGTATGTTTGCAACTAGCAGGGTTGTCTGTGGTGCTCCAAGGATATGCACCAGGGTTTGCGAGCCATCACAGATACACCTTGTGCAATTAACAGCAGTACTACCATGCCGAGCATCTCCTGCAGAGCACACAGGTCAAAGCACATTTCTCCTCTGCGTGCATACCATGAAGTGGGAGATCTGAAAGTGATCCAATCATCAAACTGATTTTACATCCATATGGCATGTTTCTGGAATGAATTCCTCATAAAAACTTTATTGACTAACTCAATTACTGATGAAGTCCCCTCTAAAACACTAGAAGCCTGTAATAGAAACTGTGAACACCCTGTATATTGGTATGTCATAATAAAAATTGTTTGAACACTTGAGAGTAAAATTTGCTGTAGAATATACTTTCTAGACCATTTATTCAGCACTTCCTCTCCATAATTTTGTAGATTTCTCTGATAGAGGAAATAAAACATTTTTTCTCAGCAACTTGAAATATCAGTTAAACTTTATTTTTCAGGCTTTTAACTGGAATTTTTCTGAGCTACAGTAGGGAGTCCATGTTAAATTGAAAACTGCTCATTAAACTACCAGATAGGGGTAAGTACCACATTGAGCTATCTAAAATTATGTTTCTCTTGGTTTCCTTAAATCACTTGACAGAAATACCAAAGTTGTTCCTTAATGAAAATTCTGACCCTACCCCTTCTCCACCCTTGTCTGGTCCAGTTGTACATTATACCCCTAATTACCCAAACAGGACATTAAAATGTAACCTCCCTTCAAATGTTCTGTCTGATTTGTTGTTGGGAAATCTAAGATGTTATCTAAAAAAGAATCTTGTGTACCCAGCAACTCATGATAGTTATCAGTAAAGAAGAGACATTTAGTACAATATCACATGACTCTTTATGAATGAAACACAAACACTGGTGCAATATTCTACAATATTGTAGACTATTACACCAGTGTTGATTGTGTTTCATTCATAATGTGTAAAATATTCTGCCAAGAATTGACAGAACAGTCAATGCAACATGACTCTTTCTATCTGTTACTTATAGTTAATGTGTACTGCATCCGGTGGTAAATTGGAATCTCTCTGATAGGGTTGTGGCAACCATCCTTTAAAGAACTGGGAATATTACCTGTCCCATGGATATACATCTTAGAGACTGTTTCATTTAAAAATAAGTACCCTCATCTTTTTAAAACAAATAATGACATGCATGATTCACACACCCATGGTGATGATGACATTCACTGACAAATCTGAGACTGAGTAAATGCCATGGCAGTGTGAGGCACGTATGTAACATACTCTATAATAAATTACTTTGCCCAATCAAAAGCAATAAAAACTCTTTCAGGAAGAATGTCACAACATAATGTTCCAACATTTTTTTTTAAATTCTTCTGATGAATTTATATTGCCAGTAACTTTAATTCCATCCAAAATGTATTAACCATGAATGTGAAGGTGGTTAAATAATAATAATTCTCATGTTGGCTTTGTTTATTAAAATAAAGATCACTACTTAGAAACTATTGAAATGTAAATGTATGTATGTCATGTGTATTTCGAAATCTGTGTAGCAAAAAAATTTTATGTTCCATCAGCTATATCTTGCTATAACTTGTACCCCACGTCATGAATATGATTTCATGGATAAATAAATTCACGTGAAATGTCCTCTAAACTTTCTGGAAAGCATTTAGCCACTTTGATGTTTGATACAGATGGCTCAAAGAAACAACTGGTTACTGTTTTTGACCAGTGCCATATTATTTGGCATTCTGAGTCTGAATTTATCTCATTATTCATGATTGGAGATTTTATAAAAGTGGCTACGCAACTACTATTAGCTCTCAAACTGCCTTTAAAACTTACTCTAGTGTAAAAGAAAATTGAGCACACTGAAACAACGGTTCCACATGAGTTGAAAATTATTCATATGTGGATAACAATTCTAGTGTCTTCTACAGGCACCTCTGCTACAATGCAATCTTGTAATAATGCATGGGTTGCATTATAGAAGTACTGGACCTTCTGCCCCCCACCCCATCCCACAGCCAGCAGCAGTGACCTTGTTGACTAACTTCAACCTGCATACACTCCAGTATACCACAGGATATTTATTTTAGCTTGATTCTAGTGCTGCCTGTGAGGGCCACCAACAGGTCACCGTATATGTAGTGTTGATACTGGTGTGCTCATCCTCATCCATTAATTTTCTATGTTGTTCCCGGAAGTGATATTCACAATTCATTCCCTCTGAGTGTCCCATTGATGATTTTCTTCATGATTTTGCAATTTTCTTGCAAGCCATTCTACCTTTGTGCAAGTACAATAGTTGTGGAAGCTGTTGTCGAATGCATTCACATTTTTGCAAACCTTGCATGTTGCCATAAGTTGTTGAAGATGCCTATGATGTTCATAATGTCTTTGATTGAATATTTATTTGGACTGTTAAGTACCATGTGCATCATCTGATAAACAGAAACCAAACTGAAATATTATAGAATAAAACTCTCAGGCTGCCAGAGGATGGCCATTCAGGAGGCTTTCCTTCAGTTTGATTGGTATGTTGAGACAGATGGAACTATTTGTTTTGGAATCAGTGAAGGACTCATGTTTTGTCACAGGTCATGTTACAGTTCTGCAAAGCAATCTGGAAGCTGTTGACACACGTCTTTCTGCAGATTCTCTTGTGCCTTGGTGAAAAGACATAGAACCTGCCTTACAAATATTTATCAATGTCTTAAGCGTTTCTGATAAAACACATGGAAAAGAAGATTCTTAGATGTGTCCCCAACAGTACAAATGTGGGACTTGCTCAGATGTTAACTCTGTCCCATTGCCAGTATCTATGATATCAGGGAGCAGTTACAAAAGTTGTGAGCCACATCATCTCAGGAGAAGATACAATGGCTTCATGACACACTTCCCATCCAAATCAGTGCATGCGTCTAGGCCAAAGGGGTTGTGGCACCATAATGGTAACGGGCTCATACTGCTAAGCTCTTTCCATATGCGATTCGATTTTGCTATCACTAAAATAGAATCACTTGTGTAATTCCTGTTTAGCCTTCTCATAAATGTGTAAGCTAATGGTCTAACATTGCAGAACTTTGGCTTTGCATTAAGCTTCAAGGTTATATGCACCCTATAATCTTTTATGATACTGTATCATCAGTGTAATTTGCTGCATCCAGAATGTTTCTGATTAATTGGTCAAGGTACCTTTGTTACAATCTTGGGGCAGAATTTATTCCAAAAGGTGAAATTTTATGTTTGATGAGGCCACATAGTGTGTTGATGACTATTACCTTCTGGCTTTCCCATCGAGTGGGAGTCGCAGATACACTATGTGATCAAAAGTGTCCGGACACCCCCAAAAACTTACGTTTTTCACATTAGGTGCATTGTGCTGCCACCTACTGCCTGGTACTCCATATCAGCGACCTCAGTAGTCATTAGGCACTCCGCAGAACTCACAGACGAACATGATTAGGTGATCAGGTGTTACTTCTGTCATACATCTGTACACGAGATGTCTACGCTCCTAAGCATCCCTAGGTCCACTGTTTCCAATGTGACAATGAAGTGTAAACGTGAAGGGATATATACAGCACAAAAGCGTACAGGCCGACCTCATCTGTTGATTTACAGAGACCGCCGACAGTTAAAGAGGGTTGTAATGTGTAATAGGCAGACATCTATTCAGACCATCACACAGGAATTCCAAACTGCATCAGGATCCACTGCAAGTACTATGACAGTTAGGGAGGAGGTGAGAAATTGGATTTCATGGTCGAGTGGCTGCTCATATGCCACACATCACACCAGTAAATGCCAAACGATGCCTCGCTTGGTGTAATAAGCATAAACATTGGCTGACTGAACAGTGGAAAAATGTGTGGAGTGACGAATCATGGTACACAACGTAGTGATCCGATGGCAGGGTGTGAGTATGGCGAATACCCAGTGAATGTCATCTCCCAGTGTGTGTAGTGCCAACAGTAAAATTCGGAGGCATTGGTGTTATGGTGTGCTCCTGTTTGTCATGGAGAGGGCACCCTTTTTTGTTTTGTGTGGCACTATCACAGCACAGGCCTACACTGATGTTTTAAGCACCTTCTTGCTTCCTATGTTGAAGAGCAATTTAAGGATGGCAATTGCATCTTTCAACATGATTGAGCACCCTTTCATAATGTACATCCTATGGCGGAGTGGTTACATCCCTGTAATGGACTGGCCTGCACAGAGTCCTGATCTAAATCCTATAGAACAAGTTCAGGATGTTTTGGAACACTGACTTAATGCCAGGCCTCATTGACCAACATAGATACCTCTCCTCAGTGCAGCACTCCATGAAAAATGGGCTGCCATTCCCCAAGAAATCTTCCAGCACTTGATTGAACATATGCCTATTAGAGTGGGAGCTATCATCAAGGCTAAGGGTTGGCTAGTGCTGTATTGTTCCAGCATTACCGATGAAGGGTGCCATGAACTTGTAAGTCATTTTCAGCCAGGTGTCCGGATACTTTTGATCACATAGTGTAACATTCTCTCAAATCAATGTGTGAATACTGTTTTCTTTCCTCTAATTTTGCCATTATGTCTTCCCCTCATGAAGTTGAGTACCTATAAATTAGGGACTGCACATCCACGGTTGATCTGAAGTCATTGCACAGCCATATCTCTCCATTTGTTTTTTCTACTTTTAGAAACGGTGTGACCCATGGACTGTTCATAATAGGTTCAGTTATGCCACTCCTTCTAAACAATCTATAGAGCCTTACAAAAAAACAAAAAAGAAGATGAAGCACTCAGAAGACACAATCAGATGTCAGTGTAACTTTGTGCACATATCACCATTGGGTATGTACACGATTTAGTTGGTATTCTCTGTGACAGACTGAACAGCCACCAGACTGCATTAGTGTTGCTCATGTTTAGTGTTGTTACCTGACCTGCTAGGGTATGTAAGGGGCTTGAACAGCATCACATAATTAAGTGATCACTGTGAAAGATATGGAGATGCTAGGTGCTCATGTGAGAGAGCATTATGGGCATCTGGCAGAGTTTGAAAGAGGTGTCATTGTGGGTTTCCATTTGTCTGGCTGCTCAAATCATGCAATATCCTGGTTTGTAGGGCATTTGGATGTAATAGTGGCACAATGCTGGACTGCATGGGAATGTGAGGGTAGGCGTACTCATAGTCAAGGTTCTGGTTGACCATGTCTACAAGGGAGAATTGGCATACTGTGCGCCAAGTACATCATAATCCTTTCACATCTGCTTCTGCCAACCTGATGAATGACATCACATCATGTTCTGCATTACCGCAGATGACCATTATTGCCAAGAAAGGTGCCAACCTGGAAATATCTTCTTCTCACAGTGTTGTGGTGAGGCACAGTGATGTTACTCTTGCCAGCATGATACAGGCATGACTTCAGGTCATGACTCGTAGTGACGGAGGGAACTCTGATGGCACAATGGTATGTCATAACTGTCTTGCATCCTCGTGTGTTACCTTTAATGAGCCAGTATCATTGTGCCATTTTGCAACAGGACAATTCTCATCCACACATTTTACGTGTCTCTATGAACTGTCTGCATGATGTTGAGGTGCTCCCATGGCCAACAAGATCCCCAGATCTTCCCCCAACAGTACATGTGTGGAACCAGCTCAGACATTAACTCTGTACCAGTGCCAGCATCCATGATATCTGGGACCAGTTACAACAGTTGTGAGCCACATAGCCTCAGGAGAGGATACAATGGATTTTTGACACCCTTCCCCTCTGAATCAGTACATGCATCTTGTGTAGAGGGGGTGTAACATCACAGTGATCAATGTGCTCGTACTGCCAGGTTCTTTGTATATGTGACTCAATTTTGCAATCTCTAAAATAACTTCAAATACTCTCTCAATCAGTGAAGTTTAATTTAATTTCCTCCCCACCTTCTGGAAAGATTTTACTTTAATTTATTTTTATGTTTTTACTTTCCAAGGCAGTGTAATTCATGTTTGACCTTTTCATGCATGTGTATGCTATTAGTCTAACCTTGCATTGCATTAGGTTTCAAGATTATATACACTGATGAGTGAGCCAAAACATTATGACCACCTACTTAATAGCATGTTCATCCACTTCAGGAACGCAGTTCAGCAGTGATTAAGCATACCATGATTTTGACAAGTACTTGATAGGTTTCCAGAGGACTGTGGTACCAGATGCCAAAGCACAGATCACACATTTCCCGTAATTTATGGGCGGTTTGTTGTGGGTGCGAAGCTGGTGACCAATAGTGTCCCAGTTGGGTTTCATTGAATTCAGGTAAGTCGAATTTGATAGCCAAGACATCAACATGAGCTCACTATCGTCCTTCTCAAACCATGAAAACATGATTCTGGCCTTGTGGCATTGACAGTTATTCTGCTGGAAGATGCCATTGCTTTTGGTTCAAAATGGCTCTGAACACTATGGGACTCAACTGCTGAGGTCATTAGTCCCCTAGAACTTAGAACTAGTTAAACCTAACTAAGCTAAGGATATCACAAACATCCATGCCCGAGGCAGGATTCGAACCTGCGACCGTAGCGTTCTTGTGGTTCCAGACTGCAGCGCCTTTAACCGCACGGCCACTTCGGCCAGCCATTGCTTTTGGGAAAGACATCCAGCATAAGTGTCATGGGTCCTTTGATTACTATCACAGGTTCCATGGGAGCCCAGATGATAGACTCCATAACACATTACTGCTGCCACCGGCCTGCACCCTTCAAGACAATGCATGTTTCAAGTAGCTGTTTGCTTGGATGACAGCTTATCTGGACATGACCATTGACCTGTTTTAACAATAAATGGGATTCATCCGACCTGGGGACACAATTCCATTGATCCACCGTCCAATCTTGATGACACTGGGCCCACTGTAATCATAATTGATGATGATGTTAGATGAACATGGGAACACGTATGGGTCCTCTGCTGTGGAACACCATGTTCAACAATGTGTACTGAATGATGTGCACCAACGCACTTATGCTTGCATCAGCACTGTACTATATCATTAGATCTCCACCCATCCTGCTTTAGAGAGTGGGTAAGCCTCTGATCCCTATGTTCTGTGATGAGGTGTGGAGATCCAACTTCTTGTCACCTATCCGTGATTTTAGCATCTTTCAGCATAGATGTTCATAACAGTAGCATGAGAACAGGTGACCAGCTTCACCATTTCTGAGGTGCTCGTTCCCAGGCACTGGGCCACAACAATGTATCATTTATCAGAGTCGCTTAAGTCAGTGGATTTCCGCATTTGTGCCTCTTATCGTTGCTACAATGATTTTCCATTCATCTCTGCTCTTCTCATACAATTCTCTTACTGTGTCACGTTACCTCAGCACCACCAGGCACCATAAAACCTCATGGTGGACTGTGGTCATAATGTTTTGACCCATCGGTGTATGCACCTTGTAACCTTGTGCACTTCCTGACATTTCACCAAAAATTCCATTGTACTTTGTGCAAGAGTTGGATCCTCAATAGTGGCAACTACTTATTTACAACTTGTACAACAAAATAAATACATGTTTCAAAGTTTTACAGTCCTTCAGAGGTGTCACCAACACAGGATACCATTAGCAGTGCCAGCTGTGTTGATAATTCGAGTGGACTGGTCTACTGCCCAACAAATATCTGTAACAGTTCTGAAGCTAATGTCATGAAGTTCTTCCTTCAGTTTAGAAATCAAGTTGAAATCACAAGGGCATAAGTCTGGGGAGTGTGATGGATGGTGCAGCACTTCCTGGCCCCATCACTCAAACAAACCAGTCACTGCTTCTTTATCTAAGTGGTTAAGTTTTGGAACACAGCCTGTGACCAGCTTAGAGAAAGAAGTGGCAACCCTCTCTTCAGGACCCACCCATCATTTTGCAGGACAATGCTCAGGTGCATCTAGTGCAAGTTGCAACTGATTTGTTCAATTGATGAGGCTGGAAAGTGCTGTACGACCAAACAAACTTCTCAGACTTAAGTCCTTGTGTATTCAACTTGATTCCTAAATTGAAGGAAGCATTTCATGTCAGTTGCTTCAGAACTGTTACAGAGATTCATTGAGCAATAGGTGGCTCCACTCAAACTATCAACACAACTGGTGCTACTAAGGGTATTCTAAGAATTCGACGTTGCTAGCAGTGGGCTATATGAAATGTTGGTGACAACTTTGAAGGACATTAAAACTTTGAAACATTTATCTCTGTTGTATAAGTTGTAAATAAATAGGTGCCACTATTAAAGTGCTAACCCTCATACAGGGCTTTGCACATTCCTGTTTTTAGCCATTACTTCTATCTGATCTGCTGAATCACTGACTGTAAACCTGACTTTTCCAATGAGGTAGAATCCCATAATGTATGTAGCTGCTGGACACTGTGTCACTCGAAGTGTTGCTAGTACTACTGTACTCTTATATTGAGCATTTACAGCACACTATTCTTTTATTTTAGTAGGCTGGTCACTGTGGCTTGAAAGCATATAATTAAATTTGCTTAACTTCCATGATATGGTAAATTATAGTTGCACAATTTTGCTATAGTTTCGGAAAATTCTGTATCTACTTTGAACTGTACTTTATTCCCATTTATTTCCACACCTACTACTACTGGTTTAGCACTACTCAATATTACTTAGTATACTTTATTTTTGAAATCTTTGTCTGCACCTTCACTTACTTCATTTTATGTATTATACCTAATTTTCCTACTTTGTTCTTGTAGGCCTACTTCTGTCTTATGCCCTTTATTACTACAGTTTAAACATTTTGTTTCTTTGTAATAGCTTACTTCCCTACCACGTGTAATGAAACACTTGGCACACCACTTTACTTCATTTTCTATTATTTGTATTTCTAACTGATCTCATATTTATACCTTTTTAAGGGTATACTTGTACTCCTGCCTACTTTTCTGCAGCCATGAAATTCTGTTTCAAAAACTTCATTTCCCATATTATGTAGCATCCTTTTTGTTCATTTTGTCTGCTCAAAAACTGGATAACACTTAAACACTCTCATAATGTTGGTTCATTTAACCTAATTAGTTCATTTCTCAAACTGGCACCAGGTGCATGTACTATTAACATGTCCATTACTGCCTTAACCCACATACATAAAATTACATTCAGGATATTAACATTTAAATTTACAATCTGTAGCTACACCCGGAGCATAGCAATCAACCCCTTAAAAGACTGATAACATTTCTTGTATGCTTTGTAAAGCTGTGGTATGCTGTTGCTATGAGGATTTTACTTTTGAATAATGCTGCTAGTTTTTCTTTAATGTTTATATAATTCACCCAGATCCCTGTCTGGAAACAATTGTTGAAGTGTACTATAAATTTCTGCTCCAGTACTAGGTAGCAAATTGGCTCTTTGCTTTACTTCACCTGATGCCCTGTCCTGTCTCCATCTGGTTGATGTAATTTAGTAATTTTTCCTTCTTTGGTCAGATGGATAGAATGCCAGTGTCATTCTCCTTACTTCCTCTTGTCCACATTATTTTTTGCTCATCTGTTTCAGCAGCCTTTGCTGTGAGTTACTGCCTGGAAAAAATTGGTTAGACAGCATACTTTTCTACCAGGCAAGACATAAATTGAGAAAATTATGTATAACTTGCTGATTGAAAATTTTCTACTCTGCTGAATTTTCTCAATGCTGCGGTGTTCTAAAGCACTGAGACTTTGAGTTCTTTTCACAGGCTTTTCAAATGATGCTAAGTCCATTGTATTTGTCCATACAATGTCATCTCCAGGGAGTGTAACTGTTGTAACTTCATTTCAGTGCCAATCAATGTGGCTACTGTGACAACTGTACGTTAACAACAGCTCACGAGGTGTCGCTGATATGTCTGCATGAACAGAGGTGCTTCTCTCAACAAACACTATCACATGTGTATACACATAAATTGCAACTACTGAATAAATACAAATGTCTATTCCCAAACTCTGATTTGTTCAGTAACACAAGTACTCAACTCTCATTTGATCATTGTACAAACAGTCTTAGTGTGTGCCAGTCCCATTCAGAGATTAGTTCCCAACCATTGAACGTTGCTATATTCTTCCCGGTGTGGGCACTGCTCTGTGGCAATGTCTTTCATTGTCAAAACACTGGTGATCCCATCTTGTACTCATCACTGGTGAGCATGGAAGTTTGTTTGGTGAACAGATCAATGCTCCTCTGCACATGAGTTGCAATGAACTGGAGCTACAACTGTAAGTGCCCATTGGAACATGGACCATGGCTTATTTCTTGTTTTTTTCTGCAATATGAAGCTGCACACTATTTGTTCCACATGATTCCTGATGTGCAACATAGTTCCTGTTGTGCTGCTGACCTCTGTAGGAGGCTGCTTGAGTTTCTAGTGGACTCGCCCAGCTTGGAAAGTATGCTGTCCTGTGCAACCTGATTTGCTGGAGGCAGTTGCGACCACAACTCTCATAATCAAAACAATGAGCTAAATATATGAGCTTCATGCTCATTAAGTTACAAGAATCAGTATCTATTCTAACATCGTGAACACACAGCTGGCTATTAAAATTGCAGCGCCATAGAGTCAGCATACAACAAACATCAAATTGCCATGAAGTTTACTACATGTCTGGATATGCAAATGATTAGCAATTCAGCACAACCTACAAAGTAGGTAGGTGTAACGCCATCTACATTCTGCATATAATGGAAGAGAATGTGGCAATCAGATATCTCAGATAAAAAGTTCTTAGTTAACTTGCTACTTGCTGCATCCAATTCCAATAGATCCTCGAACTTTTGATGATTGCCTCCATCATCACCCCTTACAATGATGATGTATCCATTTTGAGGATAATTTAGAACCTTTATCTTTACAAAATATTCAGTCTATAAGATGCTAGCAACCAAAAAGTTAATATTTTGCCGAATACCAACTGCAGCAAATTATCAGTAAAGCTACAGAAAAATAGTGAAATGGCATTAATGCACATTGTGGAGAAGTGGTTCATTACAAGAGAAGGATTAACTAACTTGACAACACTTTTCTACCTGGTAAATTGGTTTTGGAAATTTTATAGCCTGGCCTCCACCATCACTTGATGACTTGCCCTTTGGTTTATGTTTAGATTTGAGATTTTTGTTCCATAGATTCATAGTGAGAAGAATGTCAAGGATGTAGACGATGTTACGCTAATGTTCCTTGCACATATCTTAAGTGAAATGATTCTCATGGATACTGAAATAAGTTAAAATAACTTGTAAATGTGTATAAACTGTAGCACATAAAATAATCATTAGTTTAGTTAGTTAGCTTTTTTAGTTTTTATACTTGTTTCATGGATCATATTCACAACAACTCACTATGATGTAGTATCTGGGCAGTATGTTCACAAATAAGATGAATTTTCTTTGTGAAAACCTGGCAATGTGTCGGCCATTTACAAAACTGGATTTTCTGCTTTAACCTTAATGTGCAACAAAATTTGATAAAAGTAATCAATCCACATATATACTACCTGCTCATAAACTCATCTATTGGATAGAAGAAGTTGTCAAGCAGAAAGTATTTCAATTTATTTTTCAGACTTTCATCCTCTGCCAGCACCTTTAATACACACAAGAGATGGTCAAATACTTTTATGGCAGCATACTTTGCTCCTTTCTGTGGAAGAGTGAGGCTAGGTTGTGCATAGTGGAGGCTATTTTTGTTCATTGTGCTGTATTTATGAGTGTTATATTTATTTGTAAACTATGCCTGACTATTTGCAACAAACTACATAAGAGAGAAAATGTAATGTGAGCTGTTGCCTGTAGGCAATTATTTTTGAACAGTCGTCGACATGAAGTTCAATAATGGACACCAGATTGTATCATTGGAGAAAACATCTACGTCTACATGATTACTGTGCAATTCACAATTAAGTGCCTGGCAGAGCATTTATCAAACCACCTTCAGGCTATTTCTTTACTAGTCTACTCTCAAATAGCATAGAGGAAAAACAAATTCTCAAAAATCTTTGTGCAAGCTCTTATTTCTTTTATTTTATTATGATGGTCATTTCTCCCTATGTAGGTGGGTGCCAATTCAATATTTTCACATTCAAAGGAGAAGGTTGGTGATTGAAATTTCATGAGATCTCTTGCAAAAGAAAACAACTTTGGTTTCACATGATAAACAACTTTGGTTTAATGATTGCCACCCCAAATCATGCATAATATCTTTGGTAATCTCTCCCCCGTTTCATGATAATGCAATATGAGCTTCCCTTATTTGAACTCATCTTGGGTAATAATAAACTGCTTCAAGTGTATTTAGTTCTCCAGTTTTTAGATCACTACTCGTTTCATGGCACTAAAAGTTGCTTCTTCATGTGAAAATGTAACTAAAACATTAGAGCTAAAAAGCTTGAAACTTTTGTGCCCAAAATTCATTGTCTATCAGAACAAAACACCACTAAAAGGTGGTATGTCATTGAATAAAACGGCTAAATTTCCAATCCAGTATGGTGGATGGATACACTCCTCCAGTCTACACACAGTCATGAATGGGAGGACATGGCCACATGCTGTGTCTTACTAAGTACAGCTGAAGCAGTTTATTGATACCTAAGGTGATTACTTATAACTGTGATTGCCCTACTTACAAGGTTGTCTGCTCCTTTGAACTTTTTCAGTGCACCCCATCAATCCTATCTGATGTGTATCCCACTCTATGCAGCATTACTATAGAAGAGGTCATACAAGTATAGTGTAGGCAGTCTCTTTAGTAGACCTATTGCATTTTCTGAGTGTTCTGCAAATAAATCACGGTCTTTGGTTCACTTTTCCCACAACATTATCTACATGATCATTCCAGTTATTCTTAATTATAATCCTTAAGTACTTAGTTGAATTCACAGCCTTTAGATTTGTGTGATTAACATGTAATCAAAGTTTAGCAGATTCCTTTTAGTTCTCATGTAGCTGACTTCACACTTCTCATTATTTAGAGTCAGTTGCCACTTTTTGCACCTTACAGATATCTTGCCTAAATCATTTTCCAGTTAGTTTTGATCATATAATGACTTTACAAGATGGGAAATGGCAGCATCATCTACAAACGGTCTAAGTGGGCTGCTGATTGTCTTCTAAATTGTTGATATGGACCAGGAATATCAGAGGCCCTATAACACCACCTAAGGGAACGCCAGACATTAGTTCAGATTTACTTGATAACTTTCCATCAATTACTATGAACTGTGATCTTTCTGGCAGGAAATCATGAATGCACTCACACACCAGAGGTGGTACTCCATAGACATGCAACCTTATTAAAAGTCACTTGAAAAGAATGGTGTTAAAAACTTGCTGGGAATAAAAAAATGTGGAATCAATTTTACATCCTCTGACAACCACATTCATTACTTTATGAGAATAAAGAGCTAGTTATGTTCCACGAGAATGATGTTTTCTGAATACATGTTGGCTATTTGTCAATAAATCATTTCCTTTGTGGTAATTTCTAATGTGCAAACAAAGTATATATTCCAAATTCTTTCTGCAAGGATGGAGCTATTGTATCAGTATACCCTGAAAGGAACCTAACTGGTATACAATCTGGACCAGAGGCCTTGCCTTTATTTACTGGTATGCCTGTGCAATTAATACTTAGTATCTATGTGCGTAATTGCCCATGAGAGCTATGCTATATGACGTCAAAGAATAGATGAATGCCAAGTAAGCTACGAATTTTGAGGAAAAGATCAGCACCAGCCACAATCAGGCACTGGAATAGTTCAGTGGTGAAAGTCAAAACTTTTTGCTGGACCAGATCTTGATCTCCTGCTACCTGCTTAATGTGGGTGGTTGCCTTAACTGCCTCAGCCATCCAGACATGCTTCCTGTCCATCTCAAATTCTCAATTTATCATGCAGTAGTAACGTCTACTGTTCATTCACCTACTTGCTAGCAACAAGTCCTGTGTTCCTGCAAGAGGCTTGGACCCTGTTATAAAAGTGATGCATGAATGTGTGGCTGACTACAGTACCCATATCAGAAGACTATGCTTTTAGTATTGTGCTTCAAATGTTATCGTCCTCATGAGAATTTTCGCTTTTAAGGGAGTTAACAGTTTTTCAGATTTCATTAGAAGGAGCTGGAGTGATCTTGAGCTGACTAAAAGCTTGTAGTACTGATTGCTGCATGTATGTCAATGGCTATTGTAGAAATTCTGAACAAATAAACTTGGCATTTTGTAATATTGTTATTACATGAAGAAAAAGAAAGCCCCAAGACGGAATCTTGTAGAACATCATATGTAATTAGTTCCCTGTCAGACGATGACTCATAGCTTAATACACAACTAGTTACTATGGACACCCTTTGTTCCTTGGCTGAAGATTGAGGCTGATCACAGAAACAGTACTGGCTGATTTATAATCTAGTTTACGAGAGGTATGTGTTGTCCTTATGTTAGGCAAAATAAGAAATGAGGGGCTGACACTCATCAAACGATGTGTTATTTTCTAAAATAAATTCGCTGAAGAGGGCAGTGGATTTTTAAGGACTTCTTTTAATTTATGTCACTCTTTTGTTTGTATCGCTATTTGAGACAGTCAAATATTTCTTCATTTTTAATAAGTTTTACAATGCTCACAGTATCTCATTAATTGTTTGTAATAAGATCCAGATTGACTTACTTTCTTTTTGTTACAGTTTATTGCCTTGTCAACAGAAAGATCATCAGAGTCGTAATACATGCTTAATTCTGTCAGAGATGAGAAGGGAATAGCTGATGGCATAATTGACAGAATTGTCTTGATGTCTTCTCAATATGATTTAGGAAAAACATATACACACATCAAAAAAAAAGTTTTGCATCACCCTAGTTCCCAGAACTCCTGAAGATAGACACTGACTGTGGATATTGTATCACAGACGAAGTCCATTTGACTGTTCAGAGATGTAACTATCTGACCCAAAGATGTAAACAACCATGCATGAGCACTGCCTATTAGACAGAGGGGGGTCCAACAGCCGATCAGTTCCAGTCAGTCCACCAGGAAGGAGGTACACGGCTCGTGTTGTCTGTAGTTCAACCATGCCTAGATGGTCAATACCACGGTTCGATTGTGTCCACATTGTTACTTTGTGCCAAGAAGGGCCCTCAACAAGGGAAGTGTCCAGGTGTATCAGAGTGTAACAAAGCGATGTTGTTCTGACATGGAGGAGATACAGAGAGACAGGAACTGTCGATGACATGTCTCACTCAGGCCGCCCACGGGCCGCTACTCCAGTGGATGGCCACTACTTATGGATTATGGCACGGAAGAACCCAGACAACAACGCCACCATGGTGAATAATGCTTTTTGTGCAGCCACAGGGTGTCATGTTATGATTCTAACTGTGCGCAATAGGCTGCATGACGCGAAACTTCACTCCCGACGTCCATGGCAAGGTCCATCTTTGCAACCACGACACCATGCAGTGTGGTATAGATGGGCCCAACAACAAGCCGAATGGACCGCTCAGGATTGGCATCATGTTCTCTTTGCCGATGAGTGTTGCATATGCCTTCAACCACACAATCGTCGGAGACGTGTATGGAGGCAACCCAGTCAGGCTGAACGCCTAAGGCACACTGTCCAGCGAGTGCAGCAAGGTGGAGGTTACCTGCTGTTTAGGGATGGCATTATGTAGGGCCTCTGTGTGCTGCTGGTGGTCATGAAAGGCGCCATAATAGCTGTATGATACGTGAATGCCATCCTCCGACTGGTAGTGCAACCATATCAGCAGCATATTGGCGAGATATTCGTCTTCATGGACAGCATGAGACCATCACAGAATCGATGAAGACTGTGATTGAGTCTACGAAGAATGATGGCAGGTTTTTAAGTGTTGACTAAGGGATTAGTGGACTGATATTGAGGCAAGGAGGGGGTGACTTTCTATAGGGACAAGACTTTCATCTTTTGACAGTCGACAGGAGAGGATATTGAAGCTTTTCTCATCCAAATATGCACAGTTTCATGCTACACTTATTCCCTGGGGTAATACTAAACAGGAAATGATGTGTTGGATGAGAAAGCAGAGGCTTGAGTAGTAGATGTATTTACTAGGGCATGAAACCACAGACTGGGGGAGAGATGAAGGTGGCATCTCCAATATCTCTGCAAGACTTTGTTAGTTTTTCACTGCTGAGAGATGAGGCTTGTTGTTTTATCTTATTTTTTCTCATGGCAATAATTCCCACCATGTGTTCCAACTGGAATTGTAGGCCTTGAAAGTGGTCAAGTCACACTGCCAGTACAAGTTATACTTCTTGTCATACTTATTGCTGAGAGATTGGCCACTTCTAATGGTTGCAAACAATAATAAAATAGACAGAACTGAGGTGCGGGAAAGTTTTTGAGCAGCTACACTGCTAAAAAAATATGAGTGTCTCAGAGAAGAAGCTCTGTTGCATGAGGCTACACTAATCTGCATATCTTAGTGTTGGAAGCACACTTGAAACCATGTCTGGTGGAGAAGAGCAAGTTCTCTGAACGGCAACCAGCATCCAAGAGCCTACTGAAACTATCTTTCTGGATGATGCACTGCAGCTTCACGTGGACAACTGGTGCTTTATCTTCTAATGAAAGCTAATCATTTGCAATGTACCAGTTGAGTTACAATATCAAAATGAACTTAATTATTGGCTGACTTAATTTGCTGCTACTTAGCAATTGGTGGTGAAGCACACAACCACTTCATGAATTTAGTGGCTCATCTGCCAACATAGGGGTCACATTGTGTGCTGTTGAATTGTGCCCTTAAGAAAGGCTTTAATAGTAGTGAGCCAGCCTAGGTAACAGTGTGTGTGTGTGTGTGTGTGTGTGTGTGTGTGTGTGTGTGTGTGTGTGTGTGTGTGTGTGTGTGGGTAGAGGTTCACAGTTAACATGTCATATAGTCTTTGACTAAAATTTGGCCATTTCCAGTCCATTTTCGGTTGCTTGATGAAGGTCTTCTGCAACACAGGAGGCTGGACACAGTCGACACTGAAGCATTTGCTGGACAACCTGGACTACTCCACAATCACACTTGATGTTGTTTTCTATACTGTAGCCCCACCTGCCAGATTAAACCTTGATCTATGCAATCCTGATCTCAGCCTATTCAAAGATTTCCAGGTCATCCATTCCCCGCCATGTCCTGGAGGCAGAGTTTCAGAAACTCTTTTCCAACCAGAGGGAACACAAGTTTTATCCCACAAAAGTGGCACCCTGGCTTTTTCAGCAGTGGCAAGAAGCACCTTTGATGTTCTAAGGAAACTCTTCCTTGACTTCAATTGCTGCGAATGTGGATTATGCCCATACAGAGGATGGGTTTGTTCTTGTTCCATTTTCTTTTGTTCTTTATTCACTGCAATTTCTTTCGAATTTCAAATGGTGCTATTCCTGCAAGGTGGTAAATGCATTCAACAGGAGTACATTTCAGACATGTTATAATTCTGCAGGTGTCATCGAGAGCTATGTCTACCTGTTCGGCATGTGATGAATTATACCAAACGGGACATGTGGATGGTTTCAGGTTCAGGTTGACTGCTCCACTGTGATTCGATCAATTTTCTTAACAGATTGTTCCTGGTGGAAACTTTCAACTTGTAATTCATTCAATATTTCTTGAAAGTAAGAGATCTGTCCAGTGTAACTTCTAGGTATTTTGGAGTCTAGCTATGTTTTAACTAAACTCCTGGCCATTCTATCATCAGTTTACGAGTAGCTTCCCTATTTCTCAAAAAGCACACACTTGAGTCTTGGAGGGGTTTGGTTTAAGCTGATTTGTGCTATATTATCTTGATAGATCCTCAAGGACATTCGTGAGGGTGTTCTCAACTGATTCAAAGTCTGAGTAGCAAGAGCAAGGTCATCTGCATACAAGAAACTTCTGGTGTTAGGGGCTATAGGTTGATCATTTGTATACATATTGAATAGATTGGACCAACACACTTCCATGGGGAAGACCTTTTTGTGTAGTCTCCATCAACTGCACTGCCATCAAAAGTCAACGAAGAACCTGTGGTATTGCAGAATTGCTAAAGTTCTTGGTCATATTGTATACCTTGAGTATTAGTAGCTGGTGGTTGACAGTATCATAGGTTACTGATAAGTCATAAATACCACCTCTGTCACCTTACAAGCTTCAAACCCATCTTCTACGAACGGTGTAAGATTCAGCAGTTGTCTTATGCAGCTTTTACCAGGACAAAATGCAGCTTGTTGAGGTATTAGCAGAGGGTCAACTGCAGATAGGAGGTGATTTAAGATCATTCCGTCCAGCATAGATGACAAGAGTAATGAAACTGGTCTAAAATTCTTTGCATTGTTCCCTTGTTTATCAGGTTTCAGCATAGCAATTACTTAGCTCTTCTGCCGTATCTTTTGGATTTGACATCTGCTCAAAAAATTATTAAGAGTTGCAGAATCAATTTCTTTGTTGTTATGCCAAAGTGCTTAATTTCCTCTCTTTGTACATCATCTAAGCCAGCTGATTTTCCATTCTTGCTTTGTTTTTAAGCCTTACCTAATTCTTCCATGCTGAATGATGTTGTAAGCAGATTGTTCTCCTCTGATACCTGAACTATGTTCAATTTTGAATTTGTTAAAATCAAAAGAAACAAGTACCTAATATCGTGGTCTTATAATCATGATCAAACAGATGATACTTAAATATGATATGAAATAGTATTGCAGTTAGACAAGCAGAGCATACACAGGCAATGTGTAGTTTGTGCCAGTGGCATTATCCAGTGCACCCATCTGTTAATCTAAACAAATCCTCAATCTAACCAGTTCACTGAACTTTGATAAATAATTGATTCCTAATACAACTGTTCATACTATCACATCCTGAGAGACATTTCCAGAATCACAAATTGTTCCACTGAAATAACTATGTCCAACTTTCTGCGCACCACATTATCATAAGTGACTCGTAAGCCACACAAAATCTTACCCACTAGTAGGACAGCAAATGAAAGACCCTCTCCCTCCGTCCTCAACTATGTCATGTGACTACTCCTGTAGTCATGTCAGTTCTTAGCTTCTAAACTATCACTGTAATTATTTACAAGATCTAAACATATTTTGTATTAAATATACACTAGACAATTTGATATTTCATTTACATTCCATTAATGCACAGATAAAATTTATTTATAGTTGTGATTATTAACTATTTTACACAACAAATCAAAACTATGAGAACCTAGTTAAATCCACAACTTTCTTCTCCATAACTCCATAATATTACTCCAGTCAACTAGTGATCTTACAGCCTTTATTTCTAAATTTTCTTATTTATTCACTTAAATGATAAAGTATAATCATATCAATAGTTCATTCACAGGCTAACCTTTTAATGTAATTGTGGAGAATATCATTTCTGGCAGTGCTTAACAGAAATAGGGAATTTTATTTACAACAAACTCCTCTTTTACTTAATAGCATGTCTCATAGAGCCATTCTTTAGCTATCTTCATCCTCCTTTAGATGGCACATCATTTATTTATGAAATTATGTGCGACTGTAAATACTTTTACTATAAACAATTTTTGCATAAGAATATTAATAACATATATCTACATCAACATGATTACTCTGCAATTCACATTTAAGTGCTTGGCAGAGGGTTCATCCAACCACAATCATACTATCTCTCTACCATTCCACTCCCGAACAGCGCGCGGGAAAAACGAACACCTAAACCTTTCTGTTCGAGCTCCGATTTCTCTTATTTTATTTTGATGATCATTCCTACCTATGTAGGTTAGGCTCAACAAAATATTTTCGCATTCGGAAGAGAAAGTTGGTGACTGACATTTTGTAAATAGATCTCGCCGCAAAGATAAATGTCTTTGCTTTAATGACTTCCATCCCAACTCGCGTATCATATCTTCCACACTCTCTCCCCTACTACGCGATAATACAAAACGAGCTGCCCTTTTTTGCACCCTTTCGATGTCCTCCGTCAATCCCACCTGGTAAGGGTCCCACACCGCGTTATTTAGCGTCAACAGCCACCTGCCACACCATACAGCAATCTTTTCTAAATTGCTTTGCAACTGATACTGGTCTTTGGATGACCTTAGTAGACAGTAAATTACAGCATCATCTGTGAACAACCTAAGAGAACTGCTCAGATTGTCACCCAGGTCATTTATATAGATCAGGAACAGCAGAGGTCCCAGGACGCTTCCCTGGGGAACACCTGATATCACTTCAGTTTTACTCGATGATTTGCCATCTATTACTACGAACTGCGACCTTCCTGACAGGAAATCACGAATCCAGACGCACAACTGAGACGATACCCCACAGGCCCGCAGCTTGATTAGAAGTCGCTTGTGAGCAACGGTGTCAAAAGCTTTCCGGAAATCTAGAAATACGGAATCAACTTGAGATCGCCTGTCGATAGTGGCCATTACTTCATATGAATAAAGAGCTAGCTGCGTTGCACAAGAACGATGTTTTCTGAAACCATGCTGATTACGTATCAATAGATCATTCCCTTCGAGGTGATTCATAATGTTGGAATGCAAAATATGCTCCAAAACCCTACTGCAAACCGACGTCAATGATATAGGTCTGTAGTTCGATGGATTACTCCTACTACCCTTCTTAAACACTGGTGCGGACTGCACAATTTTCCAGTCTGTAGGTACAGATCTATCGGTGAGCGAGCGGTTGTATATGATTGCTAAGTAGGGAGCTATTGTATCAGCGTAATCTGAAAGGAACCTAATCGGTATACAATCTGGACCTGAAGACTTGCCCGTATCAAGCGATTTGAGTTGCTTCGCAACCCCTAGGGTATCTACTGTTTCAAATTCTGGAATATTCCATTCGTCTTCACTGGTGAAGGAATTTCGGAAAACTGCGTTCAATAACTCCGCTTTAGCGGCACAGTCGTAGGTAACAGTACCATTGGCACTGCGCAGCAAAGGTATTGACTGCGTCTTGCCGCTTGTGTACTTTACATACGAGCAGAATTTCTTCGGATTTTCTACCAAATTTCGAGACAATGTTTCGTTGTGGAACCTATTAAAGGCATCTCGCATTGAAGTCCATGCCAAATTTCGCGTGTCTGTAAATTTTAGCCAGTCTTCGGGATTTCGCATTCTTCTGAAATTCGCATGTTTTTTCCGTTGCCTCTGCAACAGCGTTCGGACCTGTTTTGTGTACCATGGGGGATCAGTTCCATCTCTTACCAATTTATGAGGAATGAATCTCTCAATTGCTGTTGCTACTATATCTTTGAATTTGAGCCACATCCCGTCTACATTTGCATAGTCAGTTCGGAAGGAATGGAGATTGTCTCTTAGGAAGGCTTCTAGTGACACTTTATCTGCTTTTTTAAATAAAATTATTTTGCATTTGTTTCTGGTGGATTTGGAAGAAACGGTATTGAGCCTAGCTACAACGACATTGTGATCACGAATCCCTGTATCAGTCATGATGCTCTCTATTAGCTCTGGATTGTTTGTGGCTAAGAGGTCAAGTGTGTTTTCGCAACCATTTACAATTCGCGTGGGTTCGTAGACTAACTGCCCGAAATAATTTTCGGAGAAAACATTTAGGACAATCTCGGAAGATGTTTTCTGCCTACCACCAGTTTTGAACAAGTATTTTTGCCAACATATCAAGGGAAGGTTGAAGTCCCCACCAACTATAACTGTATGAGTGGGGTATTTACTTGTTACGAGACTCAAATTTTCTCTGAACTGTTCAGCAACTATATCAGCGGAGTCTGAGGGTCGGTAGAAGGAGCCAATTATTAACTTAGTTCGGCTGTTAAGTATAACCTCCACCCATACCAATTCGCACGGAGTATCTACTTCGACTTCACTACAAGATAAACCACTACTGACAGACACAAACACTCGACCACCAATTCTGCCTAATCTATCTTTCCTGAACAATGTCTGAGACTTTGTAAAAATTTCTGCAGAACTTATTTCAGGCTTTAGCCAGCTTTCTGTACCTATAATGATGTCAGCTCCTGTGCTTTCTATTAGTGCTTGAAGCTCAGGGACTTTCCTAGCACAACTACAACAATTTACAACTACAATTCCGACTGTTCCTTGATCCAAGCACGTCCTGTATTTGCCATGCACCCTTTGAGATTGCAGCCCACCCCGTACTTTCCCAAGGCCTTCTAACCTAAAAAACTGCCCAATCCACACCACACAGCCTCCGCTACCCGTGTAGCCGCCAGCTGAGTGTAGTGAACTCCTGATCTATTCAGCGGAACCCGAAACCCCACCACCCTATAGCAGAAGTCAAGGAATCTGCAGCCAACACGGTCCCAAAACCGTCTGAGCCTCTGATTCAGACCCTCCACCCGGCTCTGCACCATAGGTCCGCAGTCGGTTCTGTCAACGATGCTGCAGATGGTGAGCTCTGCCTTCATCTCATAAGCAAGACCAGCAGCCTTCACCAAATCAGATAGCCACTGGAATCCAGAGAGAATTTCCTCAGATCGAAAGCGACACACGTCATTAGTGCCGACATGTGCCACCACCTGCAGCTGGCTGCACCCTGTGCTCTTCATGGCATCCGGAAGGACCCTTTCCACATCAGGAATGACTCCACCCAGAACGCACACAGAGTGCACACTGGACTTCTTCCCCTCCTTAGCCGCCATATCCCTAAGGGGCCCCATTATGCGCCTAACATTGGAACTCCCAACTACCAATAAGCCCACCCTCTGCGATGGCCCGGACCTTGAAGGCTGAGAGTCATCCTCTGAAACAGGGCAGACAGCTGCATCTGGCTCAGCCAGAGACAGTGCCCGAAACCTGTTTGTCAGACGCATCGGGGAGGCTTTCTGATCAGCCTCCGGGGACGTCTTTCGCTGCCTGCCACGCCTTGAAATGACCTCCCAATCAACCACAGGCGAGGGCTCAGCCCCACTGTGGGCAGCAACTGGGGCAACCACAGTGGCAGACCGATCTGGGGACAGATGGGACGAGGTTGACATCCCCGTGATACTCAAGTCCAGCTCCCCACAGTGGTGCCCATTGGCAACAACCTCAAGCTGCGCGACCAAAGTCAGCGCCGCCTGCAGCTGTGAGCGAAGGGATGCCAACTCAGCCCTCATCCGAACACAGCAATCACAGTCCCTGTCCATTCTAATCGATGTTGAACAACAGTTACTGAAACATGAGTCCATGCCTAGATAACGCAAGGAAAACACGCAAAGAACGTGTGAAGTAACCTGTACAAATGCCTAATGACTGCGCTACAATCTGCCTGAATTTACAATTACAGTAACTAAAACTCGAAATTACACCTCCTATACGAAACTCACACGCAAATTAAGTAAGAATCTACGAAGTAAATACAGAAAAGAAGCTATATACGTATCTTTCTGCGCTGTTGATGTGCACCAACTGGGAGCTCAGGCCACACTGGTCTCTGAGAGCCTACTAGACAGACAAGTGCCACTGACGTACCAAAACAAAACAAATACCTAATGACTGCGCTACAATCTCCCTGAATTTACGATTACAGTAACTAAAACTCAAAATTACCCCTCCTATACAAAACTCACACGCAATTTAAGTAAGAATCTACAAAGTAAACACAGAAAAGAAGCTATATACGTATCTTTCTGCACTGTCGATGTGCACCAACTGGGAACTCAGGCCACACATAGCTAATATTGCTCCCACATGGGTGGTAAAACAGTGCTGTATTCACAATTGCTGTAACTAGTGTGGAACTAATATTACTGTTTTTTGTGAATATTTCAACTACTCACCTATTGGAGCTGACATTCTTTTGTGGTGTTGGTATAGCTTGTGAGTAGGCATGCAGACTGAATACTTAACAGCTTAGGGAATCCCATCCAAAACACAAATAGCAAAATGTGTATTCCCATTTGTTTAGATAATTTTGCACGTGAGATGTTGAAGTTACACGTGGAACAATATTGGCCAATATACAAGTCACAACAATACCAGACACTGAACGGTGTAGGACAAAAGAAATAAAGAAACTTCATTGTCAGTTCAAGAATGTATGCAATAATCCCATCCCATCCCTTAGAATCCATTTAAAAGAGGAATTAATGTATTTATCTGAGCAGATATTGGAGAAATTCACATGGCTATTTTCCAGCCACGGTTATAACACAGCATGAAAAGTCCAACAAGGATTACATTGGCGATAGCTCATAAGTCTTACTGCACTCCATGTCATTTGCATTCCCTGTCATTTACAATCAGTTGTGGAGGAAGAATCCAATAGCAGTTAGATGCTGGAATAATTCAGCCTTCCTTTAGCCCTTGGGCATTGCCTATGATTATTGTGCCCATAATAAGCATTGCTGGCGAAAAAACTTACTACCTTTGTGTCAAAATATGAGCAGTGAATCGAGTAACTGCCCTTGATACTACATATCAGCTGCCTTGTATTGATGAAACACTGGATTAGTTAGGAAATTGAAAATATTTTGCTACCCTGCATATGAAATCAAGCTGTAATCAAATTCCAGTTTCACCTCGAGACAAGTCAAAGATGGCATTTCTCCTGCCTTCTGGATTATATAAGTTTCATGGAATGCCTTTTGGTTTGAGAAATGCACCCATCTTCTACTTTCCAGTGGTGTACGGATTTACTACTGTGTGGGTTGAAACCCACCATTTGCCTTATTGTGGTTGATGGAGGAACATTCTGACCGGCTAATAAGTGTACTACCACATTTACAAGCTGCCAATTTATGTTTAAAATTGGAGAAGTGTTCTTTTGCGGAGTCTGAGGTGCAATACCTGGGCCAAATTATAGGTTCTGCTGGCATAAAATCAGACTCACGCCTCACCGAGGCAGTTGATCATTTCCCTGCACCAAAAAATGTGAAAGAATTGCAATTATTTCTTGGTCTCACAAATTATTATGATACATTTGTGCAAGATTATGCCACTGTCATGAAGCCATTAACAAAATTCCTGGAAAAAGGAGCACTTTTGAACTGGACCACCAAATGTGAAATGATGATGAAACGAAAGCTCCTCCCTATTCATTCATCCAGACTTTGATAAACTATTTATCTTGCCCTTGATAAACTATTTATCTTGCCCTATGATGCTAGTGATTATTCCATGAGTTGTATTTTAAGTCAGGAACAAGATCGTGTAGATGAACCAGTTGGCTATGCATCCTGTCAGCTCAACAAAGCAAATATCATTTATAGTACAGCTAAGAAACAGTTGTTGGCTCTGGTATTCTGCATAAACTACTTAAGTGCTACCTTTATGATAGACATTTCACAGTAGTCACTGATCTTGTTGCCTTATTGTGGCTCTTAAATTTAAAGGAACCAAGTAGTTGACTGACAAGATGGGCTTTAAAACTGACTAAATATGACTATGAGGCCCATATCAAATTTTGCAGCTCCTGTCGCCTCTAGGCCTTTTGAGACAGCACTTGATATTCTATGAACATTCCAGTAAGCAACATGAAAACACAAGTACATTTTGTCAATTTTTGATCATTTTTCACATTGTCTAACTTTGGTTCCAATTCCTCATATGACAGTGAAAACAATGGCAAAAGCCTTTGCCAACCATGTGAATCTGCTTTTCAAAAGCCCTGATGTGATTCTCACAGATCAAGTGATATATAGGCAAATTTTGTGTTCCTTATTTGGACAAATCTGGAAACTGCTGCACATATATATAATGGTGTTGTCCTCCTATATAAATGACAAGTGTTGTGTTCATTATTTGGACAAATATATAACATCATTTCCTCCCAAGGAAAATAAGATTGTTGGGGGTTTTGACAAGAGAATCACAAAGATGCTTCCTTATTACATTATCAAAACTCACAATGATTGGGATAAATGCTTATTGTACATTTTGTCTACCTACAACAATTACGTTCATGAATCAACTGGGCTCACTCCTTATGAAATCATGTATGAATGAAAGATGAGTACCCATTTTGAATTAGAAAAGTGACCAGAAGCTATAGATTTAGGAGAAGTGGGGACTTAAAGCTCTTTGGAAAAAAGTGCAACAACATAATTCAGGAGAAATCACTAGACAAGTAAAAACAAGCAATAAAGGTGACAAATTACCGACATACTGACAGGGTGCTTGGGTTTTACTGTGGAATTCTGCAATCCAAAATGGAGAAATGAAATTTTTGTCACCTTATGAAGGCCCATATCAAATTTTGCAGCTCCTGTCGCCTGTGAACACTGAGATATGATTAACAGATCATACTACAGTTTTACATTTTGACACTCTAAAGGCACTATGATAGTCATCTGACACTAACACCAGCCATAATTACTGTGTATTGGCCACAAAACAAACACCTTCCAGGATGTTAAAAGATGGAAATGACTCCTACTTCCAGTGACCCACCGACGTGTGTTTACATTCCAAACACCCATGTGCGCTGGAGTCAAGGGACTCATTTCAATTCCCCCAATAGTTATTGCTGAAATTTTTGTGCTCTTTCATTGGTGAATGTGACACTAACCTTAGCATTGAATCTATGCCAATCCATGACCTTAGTGCTGTATGTCCTGCTTCATGAAGTCGCTAGTTTCTATAAAATTATCCTTCTCTTTCTACATGATCCTTTAGTGCATTGTGGATATACCACAAGCTGCTTTATGACCATTTCTCAGTTCAGCCATCACAAATATTGGTTTGAATCATGGAACTGAAGATACCAGTGTCCTTACTACCATTCCTAACACCTGAATTACATTTCCCATCTCCGTGTATTCCTGATCTCAACTCTCAGTGAGACATGGAAATCTAAAACAGGTGCACTGTGTTTCTGATTTCCAAAAAGTCATTGTGAGATAAACTGGTGGTCCCATCCTTTCAAACTCAGCCCTAAAAGCCCCATCCCTAGTGTCCATTTATTCCTTGTATAGCAAACTCTCATCCACTACATAATCAGTTATGTTTTTGTTAGTGCCACATAGCTTGCCATGCACTGTGATGAACAAGATGGGATAAGTCTTCTTGGCAGCTGCATCTTGGTTGCTGCAGCAGTGCATTTTGCGGTGCTATCACCACCTGTCTCCTCACATCGGGAGTGTACCCCCCCTCCAACCTTCCAAGAGTAGTCATGTGTTCCCATGCCATGTTAACCATGTCCCTGCAAGGACACTACCCCTCCTCTCCCCACCTATACTTTAGGCTGGGCAGCCATCACTGCTCTGTGACATCATAAGGCCCCCATTGCCTACTGTTGACATGTTTTTAAATGACACTGGGCCGACCACATTTGCTCAGGCTTGCTGCATCTTTTCTGCATCTCATGTCAACTCTCAGAGAATACAAACAATCCCCTCCTTAAGAGTGACACTGCAGTGCTGTTATTTTATGCGTTTTATTACTACATTTCTGCACTTGTGTCATAGCATTTCAGTAAAGCTATGGTGAATGTTTGTCATTATTCTTGTAAGGATCACAACTGCCATTGTATCAGCTCCATGCGAATGGTGATTCATACTGTAATAAAGGGTGATGATGTGGAAGGAGTCTTTCTAGAGTATGCTGTAAACAGAAGTTTGCCAGAAGGCAACTTTGATTTCTAGAGTCCACAGTATATGAAAGTAATTTACATAATGTTACCAGTTTCAATTTGCAAGTCGAGTGATCGACTACTGTTGCTGTTTCACAGTTTTCCTGGGTGATAAGTGAGGCCTGAACATTTTTGTGAAATAGCTGTAAATACTGTTAATATGGTCTGTCATAATTAGCAGGGAGCATGATTATTGTGAGAGAAAGTAAACTCATTTTCTGTAGAGAACAGTGATTCATGATGTGAATATTATACTGATCATTGATGAAACTTTGTTAATGGGTTAGATACAAGTAAAACATGAATTAACTTAGGTTTTGTGGTTCAGAATCTGTCAGTGGACAGCAGTGTTAATAGTTTGCACAGTTCCTTCAATTCACTAGTATGTAGTTATTACAGTTACTTTAGTTTAATTTAGTTAACTTAATTTATTCTGTGAATTAATTAGTTAAGACTTAATTCATAGGTATGTTTACTCCTATTCATGAAACTTACACTATTTCATGGGCACGTTTTTTACACCATTTTTGTTTTTGTATTAACATAATTCCAAGTTAAATGCTGTTTATAGGGAACACGAATCGTTCAAGATTCTTATGTCATTTTCTCATAGCTGTTAGAAAGCTAGTCATGTTTAGAAGAGTTTTGGCACATATGTTCCAGTAATATTTCTCTGATTAATATTAGCTTATTGATGCAACAATTATCAAATGTTGTTAGTGTGCACAACTCAAAGATACCTTATAATGACTGTAATTGTAGTTTTTGGAGAGGGAGAATATACTGAGAGTAAACAATTGTCTTTAACAATTGTCTGAAGCTGTCCAATGGTACTCATTCAGTCTCCTTGTTGCATATGCATACAAGTGCAGTAGGATTTGTCTGCACTGTTTGTAATAAAGTGCATCCTCAGCTATTAAGAAGTTTTAATTATGTATGAAAGAAGTTACCAGATTGCCAATATCTCTTTTATTTTATACTAGTGTTATATTATTGCATCATGTCAGTTGTGTATTGTATCCGTTTCAATGGATTTAAATGGCTATATTATTGCAGTCTAAATAATTAGTGTGTAAAAAATTACTGTTTGTAAGTTACTAGAACTATGCCTAAAGACACTTGTAACTTAAAAGCCCTTTGCATCCAATGTCCCACTATCATGTAACATCTCCTGAATGCTCCAGTCTGATATAAGTTGTATGAGTCTTACAGAGCAAGTGCTGGATTGTACCACAACCTCAGAATAAAGTTGTCTGTTCTGGTAAAATGCTGGTAGTCAAAGTCTCCCCACATCACACTTTTAATTCTCAAATTCCATGCACTTTTTTTCATTTTTGTTTATTTTTTTATTTTAGAGGTTTAATCTCCAGTTTTAGTAACTGTTAAGTGCAGATTTGTGCAGTATGTAGCACAGTTGTTAGTCCTTTTGAATGACAAGCTAGACAGCTCAGTAAGGCATCAGCCTCCGTTGCTGACACATCAAGAAGGTAGCAAGCTACATACATAGTTTGATGTGTGTGTTTTTATAGTTCAGTCCTAAGTTAGTAGATGGATAGGATGTGCAGATACAGGTGGAGCTGGCCACAAATCATGAACAGCTCGGGATACTTTTGACCACTGACACCCATTTTCTGGCTGCTGCCTCGGGGTGTAGTGGTGGCAGAGAATCTGTTGCATCATATGGGACACCTCAGATGTCACTTGTTTTGTCTATGGGCTCTGCTACTGACGCTCTTTGCAGTGCACCTGATGTGGGGGATCTGCCTTCACAGCGGGGTGAGTGGCGGGTGGTACCAAATTTTGCGTCACTCAGTGTGGAAAGAAATCCAACATGTGCTCAGTATGTCTGCTGGGGGGGGGGGATCTCATTCGAGATGTGAATGAGGGCCTGTCTGCAACTATCTAGCATGCTGGGTGCAGCCTCTGCAAGTTGTGGCTCATGTCGGCACCAATTGCCATCTGTCGCTTGGGTTTTGAGGCCAATCTCAGTTCATACAGGTGCCTGGCAGGAGTGGTGAAGACTGCTTGCCTTGTACACTGAGTACAAGCAGTGCTCACAATTTGCAGCATCATTGCTGGAATTGATTAGGGTCCTTTGGTTTGGGGCCGAATGGGAGGTTCCAGCCAAAGGCTCCGTCGATTCTGTGATGGCTTTAGCAGCAGATTTGTGATCTGGGCTATGGGCTGAAAAATTGTAGGACTTAGGACTTCTTTTGATAGGTCAGGGGTGTTCTAGACAAAGGAAGCAGCTACTCTGGCAGCAGAATACTTAACGAAGTGCACATTGTGGTTTCTTAGGCTAGGTGGTAGTTTGAGGTCCTCTGATAAATATTCATGTCAATATGCAGACCATTTATGAAGTGCCAACACTTCAACTGTCAAAATTTTACCAATAAACTGTTGAAGTATTTGTAACAAATTTCCTGAATTTACTCCCCCTTAGAAAGTTGTCACACTCAAATTATTCTTAGCTGGCTGAAACCCAGTGTAGAGGTATGGAACATATATCGATAAGACTGATAGATGCTACAGGAGGGGAGTGTTTGTCCCAGTTAACAAAAATATTGTGTGCATTGAGGTCGAAATTCGGTCTGATGTGATGTTATCTGGACACATGTAACAGGTCTAGGTGAATTTAAGTTAATTATTGGATATTTTTACTGGCCACAGAATCCTGCTGTGACATTCAAAGAAAGTCTATGCACAGTAGTGCGCACATAACTAGATCATGCTATATTAGCTGGAAATGACTTTAACCTACCAAGTATAGACTGAGACATCTGTGGATTCATTGCAGACAGTACAGATCGGAAGTCTTGTAAAGTACTTATGTACACATTTTTTGAAAACTGTCTTGAGCAAATGTCGGTTTAGTGACAGGGATTAGTAATCACGATTTCATCATAGCGCTGATGATTACTAAAGTTAATAAATCTATTAAGAAGGCCAAGAGAGTATTTTTGCTAGAAAGAGCTGATAAGTAGCCGTAAGCATCCAACTTAGAAAATGAATGGACATTATTTAGTTCCAGTATGATTGGCATAGAGGAATTATGGACAAAGTTGAAACATTGTAAATTATGCCCTGGAGAAGTATGTGCCAACTAAGTGGATTAAGGATGGAAAGGGCAAGGAAGCAGGAACTGTAGCACTCTCAGTTCAAAAAAGAATGCACAAATGATGACAGGCAAAAGTTAGTAGAAACTTGAGTGTCTGTAAAAGGATTGATGGGCGAAGCATACAACAACTACAACCAACATATCTTAGGAAATGGCCTTGCTAAGAACAGAAGAAAATTCTGGTCTTGTGTAAGATAACTAAGCAGGTTGAAGGCTTTTATGAAGTCACTCATTGACCACTCTGGTGTTGCAATAGAAGACAGCAGAAGGAATGCCAAAGTTTTAAATATTGCATTTAAGAAATCATTCATATGAGAGGACTACAAAAATACCGCTGTTTGACTGTTTTACAGGCTCCTGTATGGAGGACATAGTAAAAGGCATATTTGGCATAGAGAAGCAACTGAAAGAGTTGAAAACATATAAGTTGTCAGAATCTCAATTCAGTTTTACAGAGACTACTCTATTGCATTTGCCCCTTACTTAGCTTCTACACTGACACATCTACATCAATATGGCTATTGTGAGTCTATGACATTATATGGACGCTTGTTACAGGTCTAGGTGAACTCGAAGTTAAATATAAGATATTTTTACCAGCCACCCAATTTGTTGTGTCAGTTTTAGAGTTATTTAAAGAAAATCTATGCACAGTATGGCAGAAATAACCAGATCATGCAATATTAGTTGGAACTGACTTTAACCTACCAAGTATAGACTGAGGCATCTATGGAGTATTGCAGGTGGCACAGACAGGAAGTCTTGTAAAGTACTTATGAACACATTTTCTGAAAACCGTCTTGAGCAGCTAGTTCAACAGCCCACATACAGTGAAAATATTTTAGACTTTGTAGCTTCAGGCAGGCTTGACTTTATTGACACTGTCGGTGTAGAGACAGGGATCAGTAATCGTGATGTCATGATGTCATCGTGATGACATCATGATGATTACTGAAGTTAATAAATCCATTAAGAAGGCCAAGAGAGTATTTTTGCTAGAAAGAGCTGATAAGCAGCCGTTAACATCCCACTTAAAAAATGAATGGACATCATTTAGTTCCAGTATGATTGGCATAGAGGAATTATAGACAAAGTTTAAACTCTCTGCAAATCATGCCCTAGTGAAGTATGTACTGACTAGTGGATCAAGGATGGAAAGGACCCACAATGGTTTAATAAAAAAAAAAATTGGAATCTGCTGAAGAAGCAGAAATGGTTGCACTATCAGTTCAAAAAAGAATGCACAAATAGCGACTCGCAAAAGTTAAAAGACATTCAGGCATCTGTAAAAAGATTGATGTGCAAAGCAAACAATGATGACCACTGACATATCTTACCAAAAGACCTTGCCAAGATCCTGAGAAATTTCTTGTTCTGTGTAAAGTCACTAAGCAGGTTGAAGGCTTCTATCCAGTCACTCATTGGCCAGTCTGGTGTTACAATAGCAGACAGCAGAAGGAAATCCAAAGTTTTAAATCTCACATTTAAGAAATCATTCATGTGAGAGGAGGACACAAACATAGCACTGTCTGACTGTTGTACAGACTCCTGTATGGAGGACATAGTAATAGGCATATTTGGCACAGAGAAGCAACTGAAATAGTTGAAAAGAAATAAGTTGCCAGAATCCCAATTCAGTTTAATAGAGAGTACTCTGCCACATTTGCCTCTCACTTAGCTTGCACTTATCACGAGTCTCTCACCCAGCACTAAGTCCCAAACAACTGGAAAAAAGCACAGACAACTCCTGTATATTAGATAGGTAAAAGAACAGACCCACAAACCTACAGACACAAATCCTTTACATCAGTTTTCTCCAGAATTATCAATTTGAATATAATAAATGTCCTTAGGCAGAAGAGTTTCAATCCACGAATCACCAGAGATTTAGAAAGCATTGTTCATGCAGAACTCAGCTTGCCCTTTTCTCACATTATATCCTGTGAACCATGGATGAAGGGCAGCAGGCGGATTCCATATTCCAAGATTTCCGGAAAGCATCTGATATGGTGCCCAACTGCAAAACACTAACGAAGGTACGAGTGTATGGCTTCAGTTCCCAGATATGTGACTCGAAGACATGTTAAGTAATGGTACACACTCATCAATGGTGAATGTTCATCAGAGACACAGGTATCATCAGGAGTGCACCAAGGAAGTGTGGTACAGCACCACTCTTATGCTCTATACAAATAAATTATCTGACAGACAGGGTGAGCAGCACTCTGCAGCTGTTTACTTGTGGCACTGTGGTGTACAACATGGTGTCAACATTGAGTGTCTATAAAAGAATGTAAGATGATTTTGACAAAATTTCTAGTCGGTGCGATGAATGGCAGCTTTCTCTAAATGTAGAAAAAATAAAGTTTATGCCAATGAGTAGGTAAAACAATTCTGTAATGTTGTAATATAGTATTATTAGTGTACTGCTAGACAGTCTCATCAATTAAATACCTGGGCATAATGTCGCAAAGCGACATGAAATGGAAGAAGCACGTAAGGACAGTAGTAGAGAAGTCAAATGGTCAGCTTTGGTTTATTGGAAGGAATCTAGGGAAGTATGGTTATTCTGCAAAACAGGTTATGTATAGAATACTAATGCAACCCATTCTTGAGTACTGCTTCAATGTCGGGGTCCCACCAGGTCAGATTAAAGAAAGACATTGAAGCAATTCAGAAGCAGGCTGCTAGATTTTTTACTAGTGGGCTTGATCACCACACAAGTATTATGGAGATGCTTCGGGAACTAAAATGGGAATCCCTGCATGGAGGACAACATTCCTTTCACAGAAGACTATTGAGAAAATTTAGAGAACTGGCGTCAGAAGCTGATTGCAGAACAAATCTATTGCCGCCAACATGCATTTCATGTGAGAACCATGAAGATAAGATACGAGAATTTAGGGCTCAAAGGGAGGCATATCATCAGTCATTCTCCCCTCGCTCTATTTGCAGGTGTAACAGGAAAAGAAATCACTTGCAGTGGTGCAAGGTTCACTGCACCACACACCATACAGTGTGTTTCAGAGTATGTATGTGGATAGATCCAGATGTAGACCAGTGAGGAGGAGAATAATGTATTAGTTGTGGCTGGAATAATGGTCAACAGACAGATGCTCTCACTTGCTTCCAGTGAAGTGTGACATCTTCCCTTTCCATCCATCCTAATAGTTTCAGACTCCGTTCCTCACTCCTCCTGTGGACATCCACTTTCCTAGTAAACATCCGAGACACCACTAGAACACCTGTGCAGCTAATTTACTTAGGTGAATGCTGGCATTGTTTCTTCATTATGACTGATTTCCTTCCCCTTCCACTCCCTCATCCTACTGAGCTAGTTTTCCACTGATAATGGCCTCAGTAGAAACAGAACATTTAACTCTAACTCTCCATTCTTCAAATATATTATACCGAATAAGACCCAAGCAATCACTAACAATGCTACTGAATAAAAGTGTTTTCCAGTGTTATTATAACAGTATTCTTCATTACACGCATCAAGATTTAGACACAGTTGGCATCTCTTTTGTATTTGATATCAGTCGATTGTTTACTGGGGCACTGTTAACCATCTAGGGGGAGGTGACAATGACAGTTTGAAGTTTTAGGTCTATCTGTGAGGCTTTCTTGATGACGTAATTGGTAATGTATCACATGTGAAACACCTGATTTGGCACAGTGTTATAACTTGTCATATATAATCAATTAAATACAGGTATGCACTTTGCCCTGAAAGCTGATGTCTGTGATATTTTCTCATTAAGTGATGAAAACAAGTACATTTCCTGTCTCAATTGGCAGTGAAGGAGTGATAACTCTGTTGTAAAATTCGTCAAAGTAATCCATGCAATATCAATCTCTTAGTCAAATGTAACATATGTAATATAAGGTATCTAGTAATCTTTCTCTGTTGCTGGCTTCACGGACCTGATATCCAAATGATACCTATGAGACAACGATCCACTTATTCAATATTCAAATAAAAGCGTGACAGAGATGCAGTGATTACTTTAGATTCGTGACTGCACTCAGAAACAACGAACGAACTGTCCATCCGTTGGCTCAATCGGTTCTTCCTACCAGATATTTAGTTCGCAGTAATGACAAATATTTTTGTACACCAAGAAGTTACCAGTGATCAAGAACAATTATCTTGAGTGATCAGCAGGCCCATTTGTTGCCAAGGTTGATTTGACTACGCTGCATACGTTTCACCGGGAAGCCCTTGTCACCTTCCATACAATCTCTATCTCGTCCCATGTGATTTCCACATTTTGGAACCCTGGCGCGTGAGATTTGTGGCCGTCCATTTGCTTCGGACAAAGATGTGTAATCATTGCTCCGCAAGCAGCTGCAAACATTTTTTGTTGAAGGCGGTGACGGTCTTGTTTCACATTGGTATATGTGTATGTTACGGCGATTTCTTTTTAGATAATAAACAGTTTACTTACTACTTTGCAATGTCTCGTTTTTATTTGACTGTCCCTTATAATCATTGTCCTTATAGTAAGAAAGCACAAGAGCATTGTAATATGTATTTATATTCTTTCTTATCTTCATTTTTAGTGATGTATTCTGCAGAGTTTTCTGTTATCTCATTTGTGCATTTTCCTAGAGCGTGCTTTGAAATTAGGCATAGTATCTTTAACAGATAAATTCTCTTCTTCCCTCTAGATTTCTGCCACTGGACATCCCTCAAAACGCGAAACAACTTTATTTATTTGTTTTTGACACGCAAAGATTCGTATCCGGATGTAGGAATATTGAATCTTAACGTTTCGCACGCGTTTTGCGGCGATTTTCAGTTCACAGGATACAATTTATCAGCGCAGTCGTGATTTATGCCCACACATTTCAGTAATTTTGCACAAGCTTCCAATTTCACGCGCATATCATTTACTGTACATTTCCTGTCCACCCGCTACGATTTCTCTGCGCAGATTTGACGTGTGAGTACTGTGCAGGTAGATCGTTGCGTGCGGAAAAGCCTTTGCATGAACCCAAGAGCTCGGTCAAAGTTTTTATTTATTTTCTCCTTGCTCAGTGATCACTGCCTTTGCTCTATACCCTGCGAGACTCTGAATCTGGGTGTATCTGTACTTAGTATCTTTGATTACGTTAGTGTACTGAGTTAATGCTGTGACATTATGATAGAGTGGGAGTTATGGTTTTTGGAAGTGGTGTTAATGAGTTGTTTCTCAAGTGCAGTAATTTGCCTTTTTGTGCAACGATGAATCAGTTAATTTTTTTTTGTTTTTGTGGTTATTTAAGTAAACAATAATTGATGCGAATAACTAAAGTTATCACTGCACGATATATAAACTGTCATATCTAGTTTCTGTTATTGATTGTCGCTAAGTCACAGAATAGGACATAATATAGAAGATGAACTGTACACGAACAGCGTCAGCGTATGTTTTTTCAGTGTCACTGTGATATTTATGAAACGAAAAACTCTTTCCTTTGGAACACACCCACGAAGGTGAAGGTAGATGCTAGCAGTTTGTTTACTTATTACGCCGCCGCACTACCTATGTGGAACAGTTTTATACACTCCTGGAAATTGAAATAAGAACACCGTGAATTCATTGTCCCAGGAAGGGGAAACTTTATTGACACATTCCTGGGGTCAGATACATCACATGATCACACTGACAGAACCACAGGCACAGAGACACAGGCAACAGAGCATGCACAATGTCGGCACTAGTACAGTGTATATCCACCTTTCGCAGCAATGCAGGCTGCTATTCTCCCATGGAGACGATCGTAGAGATGCTGGATGTAGTCCTGTGGAACGGCTTGCCATGCCATTTCCACCTGGCGCCTCAGTTGGACCAGCGTTCGTGCTGGACGTGCAGACCGCGTGAGACGACGCTTCATCCAGTCCCAAACATGCTCAATGGGGGACAGATCCGGAGATCTTGCAGGCCAGGGTAGTTGACTTACACCTTCTAGAGCACGTTGGGTGGCACGGGATACATGCGGACGTGCATTGTACTGTTGGAACAGCAAGTTCCCTTGCCGGTCTAGGAATGGTAGAACGATGGGTTCGATGACGGTTTGGATGTACCGTGCACTATTCAGTGTCCCCTCGACGATCACCAGTGGTGTACGGCCAGTGTAGGAGATCGCTCCCCACACCATGATGCCGGGTGTTGGCCCTGTGTGCCTCGGTCGTATGCAGTCCTGATTGTGGCGCTCACCTGCACGGCGCCAAACATGCATACGACCATCATTGGCACCAAGGCAGAAGCGACTCTCATCGCTGAAGACGACACATCTCCATTCGTCCCTCCATTCACGCCTGTCGTGACACCACTGGAGGCGGGCTGCACGATGTTGGGGCGTGAGCGGAAGATGGCCTAACGGTGTGCGGCTGTAGCCCAGCTTCATGGAGACGGTTGCGAATGGTCCTCGCCGATACCCCAGGAGCAACAGTGTCCCTAATTTGCTGGGAAGTGGCGGTGCGGTCCCCTACGGCACTGCGTAGGATCCTACGGTCTTGGCGTGCATCCGTGCGTCGCTGCGGGCCGGTCCCAGGTCGACGGGCACGTGCACCTTCCGCCGACCACTGGCGACAACATCGATGTACTGTGGAGACCTCACGCCCCACGTGTTGAGCAATTCGGCGGTACGTCCACCCGGCCTCCCGCATGCCCACTATACGCCCTCGCTCAAAGTCCGTCAACTGCACATACGGTTCACGTCCACGCTGTCGCGGCATGCTACCAGTGTTAAAGACTGAGATGGAGCTCCGTATGCCACGGCAAACTGGCTGACACTGACGGCGGCAGTGCACAAATGCTGCGCAGCTAGCGCCATTCGACGGCCAACACCGCGGTTCCTGATGTGTCCGCTGTGCCGTGCGTGTGATCATTGCTTGTACAGCCCTCTCGCAGTGTCCGGAGCAAGTATGGGGGGTCTGACACACCGGTGTCAATGTGTTCTTTTTTCCATTTCCAGGAGTGTAGCTTTGTGTAGATGATTTCACAAAGTTACTTCACAAGCCTCAGTGTTTTATTATTGCTTTTGGAATAGTTGTGTACATTTGTTCGGCAAGGCTGCTTTAGTAGAGACGCGCAAAGTTCCGGTTCCATCATTTCTTAACAACATAAGGAAACCGATACTAATGGTAGACTATCATTTAGAACAGTAGCAGAAGCATGGCATTCTTTACAAAACAAAATAATAACAACTGCTGATTCACCTGTGCTTTAAGTGTATCGTTTCTGCAAAATGCTGGGATGTGGACAAACCAATGAATGTTGGTTTAGTTAAGTGCCGATTAATAAAGCAGCTCCAAATTGAGGCACGTCACGAAGCGAAAGAGCCATGTGATTAAGCAGGGTGTGAAAACTGTAAGTGTTCTTTTAGGATTGCTATGTCACAGAATTTTTCTTGTTCTCTCACGCGCTATCAATAAGGCGATTCTGGCTTGTATGTATTTGTATCGTTGTGGTTGAAATTGCTCTCCCGTTGTTTATTGTGGACAGTGCATTATGAACAAATCAGTTACCTTTGTCGTCAGAGAAATAAAAACAGAAACAGACCAACCGCTAATCCACCCCTGCCCCAGTATGATTGATAAAGTTGTCAACAATTCTGTGCTAACTTTCAGGTTGATACAGTTTGTGTGTATGACCTCTGTATAAGTTGTCATTGACTAAACTCTCCAATAAATGTTTTAAGTGCATCTTTACACAAAAGAATTAATTTATTGTTTAAAAAGTTATAATAACTACTAATGGAAATAATAGCGAAAGTGTGAAATGCAGGAAAAAGAAACGGGCCATCACTCAGTCTCACCTTTCTCTATAAGGTAAGTGATGGTCCACAACCATGGTAAACTATTATTTGTAGTAGGGTTGTCTGTTCAGCAGTTGATATAGAAAAGTATGGGACTCCTAAAAGTCATATAGTAGTACTCCTAGTAGTTCCTTTATTAGTGGTGGCAGTAATCAAATATGGCCTCGCCTTTATTCATGATTCATTTGTCTGCTTCTGTGATTTCATTGCTTGTTTAGTTCTGCTTGTTAATTACCACAGATGAGTGCTAGTGTGATGTCATTGTAGTGCAGACGTTCATGAACTGATATTCAGCGATGCAGAAAAATAATGGAACATATTTAATGAATTCAGTTTTCAAGTAGTAGTCTGTTTACATACCTTTGTCATTGTAAGCAGACAGGCACACTGCTGACAGTCATGTAGGTGTTTGCATGTGCCGAAGTTTAAGGGAGAATGTATATCAGATTTTGGGGCCTCATAACTTTGAATGTAAATCTCTAATTCAAAGGAGTTCTTAACAGCCTCATTGTTATGTTTGCGTAAGCTTTACAGTATAGACAGTGCCATGAATAAAAAGTGAAAACAGTAATCCTCTGTTCTGATATTATGAACTACTGCTGCTTACTTTACTATGAAATTGATTCCTCCCAGTTTTGTTAACAGTAGCCTATGGATAGAAAATTACTGCAGACATCCTGAAATTGTCATTGTAGTTACTTAGTTGTGGAGAGTTTCTGTTTGCTGTGGCATGCCAGTGTGTACATGATGATAATTTATATGCTATTTATATCTCATAGCAAATTTGCTTCTTTTGTCAGAGGTTCAGTGGTGAATAATCATTACACATGTTCGTTGATTGTTGTATACTCACAGAATATGCACAATAATCATAGAAACATGTAATTTAATGTATCAGGTTTTCAGTTACAGTATTAAACAAACATAAGAATTTGTTCCATTTGTATGGTGGTTAAGGTTCTGATACTTGTAGAGTACTTTGCATGTCTCTTTTTCATGACCTCATTCCACTAGTGTAGGCTGGAGTGTGCTGTTGGTGCCCCTCCCTTCTCTGAAATTTTGGTTGTGGTGACAGATTGACTATGGCTTAGCTTGGGGTTTGGGTTAGGAGGTAAGAATTTAGTTTTGAGTTGGCGAAGCCAAGAAGTATGAATGCCAAATCCAGTTTGTGGTAACAGATTGAGCTATAGCATAACCCAATGTCTATGTTTATGCCATATTTAACCAATTTTTTGCTATAAAAACAAACCCTGAAAAATAGAAGCCCCCCCCCCCCCCTGCTTTGTAATTGTTACCATTTAGTTGTATGTTATTTTAGCTGCATGTTTGTAAACTGTCATGCTATTGGATTTATTTTTTTGTGGCATAGAAGTAAGGGTGTTCTTACGTTGATGTGTGACTTGCATCATTTTGTGTCTTGTGGTGAATGTTCCTGCAGTTTAAGGGAAATACGGAAACGTCCGATCCCACCCGTCTGCTTTGACCCATGACGTCACAAATATGGCGGAAACAAAAACAAACACACACACTTTCCACAAGAAGCCTAATGACACTAACGGGACAAGCGCGGGAAATGGGGTGTTTTGGGTGGGGGGCAAACTAAATATAAACAAATTTAGACACCTTGCGTAGCTACAACGTGTAAGTGAAGGCAGCCACACATGAATATCCACCCACCTCCCCAGGGGTCGTAACCCCTGCAACCCATAGAAGATGCTTCAGTAGCTGATTAGTGTTTTTTGTCTTTTTTTTTTTCTAAAAAAAAAAATCTCACGGGATAGAACGAACAGATCAGAAAGTTAAATATAATAAACTAAAACAGAAATTCGAAGAAACAGATAATTAAAATAAGTAATAAGTGTTTTTAAATTTAAAAAAAAAAAAAATCTCACGAGATAGAACGAACAGATCAGAAAAGTAAATAAAATAAGATAAAACAGAACTGGAGACAGCCACACTCAAACCAATCTCCGCGCCGTCATGGCATCACACACGACAACACCCTTACGTCACGGGTCAAAGCCGACGCATGGGATCGGACGCTTCTGTCGCCCCAGTTTAAGTACAGATCTCAAAGTGGATAAAAAGTGATACGGTATAATGAATATTCCATAGTTGGCTGATGGAAGTCCATTTTTTCTTCTTCTTTGTGTTTTTCCTCATAGTTTTATCAACTGTATGCCTTTGAATGATATTGTGGATGTAGACTGATGAAGCATTTGGCATATCCTTTGTATGTTGTTTTTGAAATAGCAGAAAATTTTGATAGTACTGTAAGCATTGCTGTTTTATGGAAGTTTTAATAAAAATGTAGTTGTAATGAGATGGATGTGTATTTGGGAACTGTTACTTGAATATGATATGGTTAAAGAGAATGTGTATTGGAAAGAGTAGAGGCATTCGAGTATCTTTGAAGAGGTGTGTGCAGTATTGTTGGATGCAAAACACCTTTTTTTCCAAGTTCTCAAACATGTTTCAGCATCTCTGTGCCATTATCAGTGGGTTTCTGTTTTATTTAATCTGTAATGTGAACATTTTTACTAAATGATTACTAAATTATGTGGATATTTATTTCAAAAAAACAATTTGTTTCTTTTTGTTAATATCTTTACACTCTGTTTGCATGGTTTTTCAGGACCACTTGTGTGTTATTTATTAAAGATAGCTTATCATCTGCAACCAAATGATGTTGATGAGAAATTTTGTTAGGAGTTAACTATCATTGTATGCTCTAAACATAATTTAGTTTGTCACGATATTTCTCATCTATATTCGTTCTTTCTTACGTTGTTGTGTATGTAAGTAAATCTGAGATTCAGGTTTGCTGTGAAAAATGAGTCAGTATTGTACCATAAATCACTTTCTCATAATAACAATAATAATAATAATAATAATAATAATATCCTTCTTGGATCTAGCGAAACTTAAAGTTGTATATATGATTTTCAGGGCTTGCTATCTATCCAGTTCACGGTTAGCTGCATTTCTGGTGCAATAAATTACTTGATACAGGTGAGTTGAAATTACATTGCAATTAAAATATTTATTTACTACTTTTCGAAAGAAGGAAATAGTTAGTATTTGCAGATGCTTTTTTTCTGTTTACGTGTGTTAATGTGCTATCACCAGTAATAAAAAGTTAGACAAGAAAAAAAATGAGAGCAGAGTGGTTCTACTTCATTTAATATATCTCTCACTGTAATTTCTTAAGCTAAAGCCGCTACAAAATTTACTTGTGCTGGGTAGTCATGGTACCTGAGATGTTCATTGCAGAAGCATTCAAATCTTAGGTGAAACACTTGTATAGAATAAAGTAATGTCTGCTTGTGAGCTCATTCCTTTCAGCAATCTTGTTGGATGGAAGTGTTCCATTTGTGTTTATTATATAGGTAAGATGATATACCATCAAAAGTGTTTGTTCACATTAGTAATTTGGTGACCTAATACAAAATTAACATTAGTTCATTAAATAATTTCTTGTTTTTGAAGTGCTATTCTTTTCACAGAATAGTGAAGCATTTGCCATCATTCAGTCAACTAATTTTTCTCCACTGCAATTGAAATAGTGCAATTTGTATGTAGGTTTTCAAATCATTTCACTCAGTGAAATTAACTTTTACTTTTAAACAGATTTGTGGCTATAAAAAGGGTGACATAGTTGTTGAAATAAACATCACCATCAAATTTATAAGTAAAATATATTTTAGTTGCTACTGAACTTAGAAATAAAATCTGCTGGGAAGAGTTATGTAGTTGATTTTTTTTTTTAATATAAAAAAGAAACCCAGGATAAAGTACTAACAGTTATGTACTGCATAGTTCATATTGTTTGTGTGGATCATTTCAATGCGCCAAAAATGCTTGCGAGTCATTTTACATCACTGTAAACCCTTGGGTACCTAGAAGATTTCAGTATGCTGGACGTCACACTTACTGGCTGTTTGACGTTACTGCACCGACATATATGTTTGAGAAGCTATTGATCATTCTTAGAACAATAACATGATTTAATATATTGTATTTAAATACAGTTTAGACTGTGTTGTTAGCTACGGCTTATGAATGAAAAATAGGAATTGATGAATCACTTCTTTAAGATACACCTGTCCTAAATCCAAACATCAGTTTGAACACCACAATGTTTTAATAGCTATGGTATCACTAGACTTGGTGGTATTTCCTTGCTTTGCTCTGATCTTTGAACTGACCTACCCAGCCACTTATTACTTCATAAATAAAATTACACAATCAGATCTGACTGAGGGACCAAACAAGGTTAAGGTATTGGTCTCACATTCAGGAGTGGCCTGGTTCAAATTCTTGTATGTCCATCAACATATAGGTTTGTTTGATTTCCCTGATTTTATTAAGACAGTACTGGGATGGTATGCTTTAAGGACAGAACAAATTCCAACCCGATTTTTGTGCTATCAGAACTTAACTCTAATCTCTAATAACCTTATCATGGTGGTATAATAAATCCTAATCTTCCTTACTTTCTGATAGAAGTAGTAGAGTTTTCAAGAATTCAGGGAAATGTCAAGTACTGATTATATTTAAATTGTCATAAAACGTTTGTGGTGGTTTTTAAACCATGAAAATATGCATCCTGTAAAAAATCTGGATAGTGTCCATACTGCACTACTAATTGTTGCAGTAGAAACTAAATATGTAATGAGTCCGGCCTCAGCAGCCAGAGATAGTAGTGTGTGTGTGTGTGTGTGTGTGTGTGTGTGTGTGTGTGTGTGTGTGTGTGTGTGTGTGTGTTTTTTTTTCTTCCCCCCCCCCCCCAGAAGAAGGCCTTCTGGCCGAAAACTTGTGTTCAGTAGTTTTTTTTTTTTTTTTTGTGCCTGTCTCCTCTCCGCTATATGGTGAGTAGCAGTCTATCATTTATTATCTGTCATTATTCTATCCTGGATTTTCCACTGTGACAGTGTAATCTTTTAGTATGACAGATTCATGGCATGAAAAGTGTGGTACTGGGATACTGTGGAGACTTACTGGTATAATTGCTCACACGTTACGAAAACTGCTTAGGAAAGAGCGTTATTTATAACATCTTATAGATGTGTAGTTAAGCTCAAATACCAACTCCAGCAGTGTCAATGTAATTTAGCACGTTGATTAATCATATGATTGTGTACCTCCATTAACTTATGGGGTAGTAACCACAAAATTTACACTTGTTTATACATAGTATGTATGCCTAAATGAGTGGGAAAGTTAATTATATACTATTAAGAACTGTTAATAGCAAAAAATGGACAAGTTACTTGGTACAGGCATGCAGAAGGTAATGATGTGAATTGTGGGAATTTGAACTTCTGAAAGTGAGCTTGTTTACATCTCTTGTGAAAAGAACATTAACTGGAGGGAGGAATTCAGTCTTCAAAGTACAGTTCTATGCTCTATGCTCCAGACAAGATCTCCAATAGCTACCAATGCTGTTTCCATCTTTCAGCCCCAAATTGCAAATGGCTGCTCCAACTTCGACTGTGCCAGCACAGAGACATTGCCATAAAAACATAAACAAAATCATTTTACATTTGCAGACTTGCAAAGCGACCATTCAAAGCCCATTTAAACTACCAAGAATCTTCAGTTGTCGTATGGGTTATAGCTAGACATGTTAAAACTTGAGACTTTGAATCTTTTAGTTACTGAAATGCAGAAAGCAGGAGAAATAATTTCTATATTATCAGCCATTTCTATCATTAAATAATGTGGCCTGTATCAGTACTTCTGCATCTGGTATGACAATTAAAATCACACATGGAGAAAATTTTTTTTTATCTGAAGCTTGATTAAGTTTATACCACACACCCTCTTCCATCAAGCTCAACCAACCAAGCACATACAATTCAATTCTGTGAATCACTTTTATAAATAACACTGCTTAATTGTTGGCTGCTGTTGACAGTTCACCACTGAATGTAATTGAGAAGTTGTGTATGGTAAGCTGGGTTGCTGCAGATGGTATGGCAAAAATTTGTCACAGTGCAAGGAATATGTTGAGCAGTGTGACAGCAAGATATGCAAACCTCAGCATTTAGGTATCTCAATAAAAAGGCAAACTGACACCACAGAAAGTTATCAGATAACTTGCCCACATTGCTCTTAAATTTAGGAATGAACTGCAAGCAGTTTGTGGCTGTAGCTTCATTATTTTATATCCACATAACCTCGTCTAACAAGCTTATCTAATTTTGGTTTGCAAATAATTCTGTAGCTATTTGGTATTGATCTGAGATCATCCCCCCCCCCCCCCCCCCCCCCCCCCCCCCCCGCCCCACACATACACACACTGATAAGCCACAACTTTATGATCTCTGCCCACTGTGATGTTGGATGCCGCTTGGTGCCGTTGAAGGCACATGTCACGGTAACAAAAGTATGTAAGGAGAGCTGACACAGACTGGGGATCACCGTAGTGAAGACGTGAGCTGCAAATAAGGAAATCCATTGAGGCAAGCAGCTTTGAAAAAGGGCAAATTATTATTATTATGCAGAGCCTGTGAATGAGTATCTCCAAAATGGAGAAACTGGTTGAATGTTCATGTGCTACTGGCGTGAGCATCTATGGAAAGAGGGAGGAGGACAGTCAAACTACCACTAGATGCTAAATGGTTGGATGTCAATGATTCTTCACAGAATGTGTGATTCGGAGACTTGTCTGTTCTATAAAGTAGGATAGATTGTGATCTGAGGCGTCCCTACCAAAAGAGCACAATGTTGGTGTACACACAATTGTTTTGGAGCACACCATTCATCGTACATTGTTGGACATGGAGCTCCGCAGCAGACCACCCCTGTGTGTTCACATGTTGACCCGATGACATCGTCAATTACGTTTGCAGTGGGCACGAGACACAGGGATTGGACTGTTGATCAATGGAAACATATCAGCTCTTAAGGTGAATCACATTTTTGCTGCACTAGCTAACTGGTTGTCTCCACAAATGCCTTCATTGAGGTGAACAGTGGCTTGAAATGTACAGCGTACCACGGGTACAGGATGGTGGGAGCAGTATTATGCTATGGGAGACTTTCTCCTACTCTTGCATTGGATCTGTGGTAGTAATTGAAGACACACTGACAGTTGTGACCACCTGCATCCCTTCATGCAGGATGCCTTCCCCAATGGTGATGTCATCTTTCAGCAGTATACTTTTCCATGTCTCGGAGCCAGAACTGTGCTACTGTGGTTTGAGGGAATTAAGGAATTATGGTGAACTCACATCGATGTCTTGGCGACCACATTTGCCTAGCGTAATGCTACAGAACCCATCTGGGTCATTATCAGGTAGCCTCACTGCATAGACAAATCAGCATCCCGTTATTTACACGAACTACATGATCAGCATGTAGACATCTAATGCCACATACTTCCACTAGCCTACCAACAAACTGTTGGGGTCCCTGATACGCAGAATCAATGATGCATTTCATTTTAGAAATGGAAAAAAAAGCTATTAAGCAGGTGGTCATAATGTTTTGGCTCATCTGTTTTGTGTGTGTGTGTGGGGGAGGGGGTTAATTCTCACACACTCAGTGTCACTATGCTGCGGTACTGATGTATTGATTTTGCAGTACTGCAGGTAACCAACAAAACCCTTTCTGTTTCTATAGAGCTTCTTAATCTCTGGTAATGACCACTTCAAATTTCTAATTTATGTCTCCCAAACTTCATGTTAAGTGTGTGTTATGTAACAGGAATTAATTGTAGGAATAGAGTAGGTTTAAACTAGACCAATTAGTTTCTCTTCAAACATTAAGACGTGTAGTATTAGCTCTTTTTTTATGAAATAATGAATATTGTTTGCTACACTTGCCCTCATCTTAATTGCAGAATGCAGCTCCCTATATCAATCAGAAAAAGAAGAAAAAGGAACCAACAGGGCATGAAAATACGTAGGGTGTGCAAATCCTGTTGTTTTCATATTAAAATCTTTTGTTGTATTGTAAATGGGATGTTGTATAGTTTGTCCAGTCAGTGACCAAGCAAGCCTAAAAATACCAGACTAGAGAGATCTGAAATTAAAATACAATGTGTGTAGTGAGTTTACTTACATCGATTGAATTGTGAACAGAAGTTTTATGTTTGGAGGTTGTTGATTTTCTTCTTAACTTTAAATCTTTTTTGCAGCTTATTTTTGTCATGTTAAAAGTTGAATTTGGTAAATCATATTTTTTTTCCAGAATTGAAATAGATGACACATTTCTAATTTTGCTTCAGGTTCCAAAGAAAGAAATCCAAGAAAATGGCTGCTTCAAAATCCTTAGATGACTTTAATAAACTGTTAGATACCTCAGATACAAAAGTAAAACTAACTGTTACAAATAACTTACTAGCCTACTTATCAAACCCAGAAAACAGTTTAGAATGTGAAGACATCGGCCTTTTCATGGATGCAATGGTACCCTGGATGCAGTCAAGCAATAGTAAGGTAAGTTAAATATTTTTACAAGAGGTAGTAATAAATATTCACTAAGCATTTATACTGTTGTTACAAAAGTGATGAGTTAGATACATAAAATTGTACATTATCTTCTCGAGATAAAACATTCAGCTAGTTAATGTTTCAACTCAGCATGGTGCCAAAAGATGGGCTAATATTGAACCAATTTGTTTTCATAGCTGTCCATAGACTGGAGTTTGTCAACAGAGACTGACAGTAGTTCTCAGACATATTTGGATACTTATTGGATGAAAATGTAGCTTGTTGTTTAAAATTCTTTAGAATATTTATCGTAGAATTGGTACATCCCTTACAATCCAAATTTGTACTTTATCCTGTTCCATTATGGTTTCAAAGTAATTTTTGGCAGCAACCATCATAAACTCCCCCCCCCCCCCCCCCACCCCCACACAGTGAAAATCAGTAGAAACCATTGAAGATGCAAGACAATGCCTTTCACATGTGACTGCTGCCAACCTAAAAATAGGCCAGGATCCATGTATTGTGTTGCCTCATATCTGAATCCCTCCAACATTGTTGCAAAAAAATGATACCTTAATTGCTCAACTGAACTAATGCTTGGAACCACTGTGGTTCAATGGGTGATTGCACGAGAGCAGTGAAGATGCTGCATTCTGTGCTGTAGCTGTTAAAAAAGGCATTTTGTGTGGCATTCTGCACGTGCATCCCTGGTAAACTAATGAAAGCATAGCTTTTTTTGTTAGATGGCCAATAATAGGTGATGTCGTGTTAGCCAGTATGGCGTTGTGATTGCTTTGAACAGTTATTACCAGTTGATGCTGTGCCTGATTATAGATTAGTTTTATCCAGCAATTCGACTGCTCACAATAAATAGTAATGCTTTCACTCAACCATTTTGAAATGTGAGCCATTGAGCTGACCAAGCTTGACTCCATGAGAAATAATCATTTTGTGTGTGTACTGCTCATCTAGTTGACAGTGTGGACACCATTTAACTGACTTTCCAAACAGGATAAGGCACGGAGGAAAATGTTTCTTTGTTGATAACTGTAACATTGAAGTCACTGATAAAGGCACTGGCTTTTCTTGTTGTGAATGCCAGTGAAACAGCAAAGAGACATACATTTTGACAGTATTATTAAATTAACTTTGAATGTAAGGGGAAAAGGTAACACGAATTTAAGCTTGAGGAGGGAACCAACTGCCCCATTAAGTGTTAACAATAAATCTACAGCTTGTGTAGCAAACAAAGTTGTTAAGGATGAATATTGACGGTCAGTTGGTTTAGAGTTAACAAATGGAGATACTGGCACAGAGAATGCCACTGTCATGTTATACGCTTTTGGTAACAGTCAGTACCTTTTGGCGATTTTTTATTCTTATGTACACTCAATTCAGTGTTTTCTGGGAATGAAATACACAAAAAATGGACGTAATTCTGTCAAACAATAAGAAAAGGCCCAAAAATAGTAATTAGTTACTAATAAGCTCATTCTGAGGAAATATTTTTTTTTAAAAAAAGGCATCTCCACTGTACCGAGTGATTTCATCGAACAGTCTGGAAAAACATTAGTATATCTCACCATATAGCAGAAATTCTGAGTTGTCGATAGGAACAACAAAAAGACAGTCACAAATACAGCTTTCGGCCAGTAAGGCCTTCAACAAAATTAGACGATAACCACACACACACGCCAATGTGCCCCCCTCCCCTCCACACGCGCGCGCGCACACACACACACACACACACACACACACACACACACACACACACACACACACACACACAAAACTTCAGTCTCAGGCAATTGTACATTTCATCTTGGATTTTCCATTGTTTGATTTGTTTATCAAAAAACTGAAAACAGCATTTTTTATCAGGGATTAAATTGTATAATAATTTGGCCAATGAGATGAAAGTGATAAGTACAATACATTTAGTTAAAAGGCAGCACATCCCTCCTGAACGCAGCAGACAGATGGCTTCCTGAAATATTGAGTCGTGTTGATTTTTGTATCCCAAGGAGACTACCAAGAATTATCACACTTGGCAAGCCTGCACAATCACAGTATGCACTTTAAAAGATTTTATATTGTGTGGTCAACAGCATTTTCACCCTTGTTTATGTGCCTATCAGCACTTCAGCTATGTGGTTACCTTTTGTTCCTCCCATTAATTTTCATTTTATATTTTACAGGTGTCACAGAACTCAATTGATGTTTTGACAAACTTTGCTGATCGAATGGGTACAGATTTCAAACCGTATTTGCATATGGTAATATCTCCTGTGGTTGACAGACTAGGTAAGTCATCAGATTTTAAATTTGGCCCAGTGAAAATGTTACTTAGTGTTGTAGGTGTGAAAGGGATGCTGCATTTTGAGCTCCAAAATTGGAACTATTGGATATTATTTGCAAATTGTTTGTGGTGTGGTGGTAGTTCTTTGTGTAGTTTCCAGTTCTTCAGTGTGTTATAGATATCAGTTCTCTTAAATCGAGCCTTCTGAGCTGTTTGCTGCTCAGTGGTTGTGTGTATGGGGAGAGGTGTGTGCTCAGAAATGGCATCATATGTAGTTAGGTAGTTGTACTGAAACAAAACAGTGTTGATTGTAGGTACTTCTGCTGAGACATTTATGCTGCAGTTGGTCTCTAGCAGAATGAAAAATTTAATTGATATGGTAGTGTAGAGGAAATTGATGAGTCACAATTTGGTAAGAGAAAGTTCAGCAGGAACAGCTAAAAGATGGGTGTTTAGAGGTATGAAGAGTGGGCCATTACTTTTCCATATCAATTATCCCCTATAGTAAAGGGTACACTTGTGCAGATTTCACTAATTGTATTTTATTATGTAACCTCATTGCCAGATGCACTTCCTGTCGCCCCCCTTGTCAGTTTAAGCTATGACATGGAGTTCATGTGCGCCGTTTGTATTTGAATTCTCTAGACTTTGTTTTTTGTCTTATCGTATTTTAACTGTTTGTGTCTCGTGTTCACTGAGGCAGAATTTGGGAACTATGCCTGCATTTGCCTAAATAAGCATGGGAAACCACCTAAAAACGACACTCAGGCAGATATACTATACGAACAGGACAAGCGAGTGTCCTACAAATGTTTTATCGGAGTAATACCGCATCAGACAATAGCTGTATACCTCAATATTACAAAAGAGCACATTTTTACAGGCACAGTTCTTATTTCAAACTGTGTCGAGTCATACTAGTGAGAGAGCGACAGACAAAAATTTCATTCATGTGAGAGTGAAGCATAAAATCACTTTTAAAGACAGTGCTAAAAGTGCTTGCACTAACTGCACTTGACAACAATAAGAGATGACTGCACTGCACAATACAGTGCAGCACATTGTTTGAATTATATTTGAAGCCAAAATGAGCCAGCCTTATTTACGTATTTTGTGAGAGCTACTGTCTTCATGTACACATTATTTATTTTCCTGTACCTTCCACACTGTTGCTAGTACAGTTGATTACTCACTGCCATTTCTTTGAATACATTACATAGGCCACAGTTTCTGTTACCACAGTTTCTGTTACATTTGGAGGTGAAATGTTCTTAATTCCCTCCTTCACAGATTCTGTATTTTTAATTACAACTATGGAATGAAGATTGTGATGACAGACTGATCTGTAGTATCACCCGAGATCTAGGTTAGGTTGGAAGATGATAGTTCAGTTGTGATTCAGTGAACCCAACACATGCAATGTTACGAGAAGCACATTGGTTACAATTACTGAACAGTGAAAGCAGTAATAAACAAAGGCAGCTCATGCTCAGAGGTTGCATACATACAACTCTCATTACTTTTTATTGCAATTTTTTCCACGTTTGTGTCTATTAGTTTTTGCAATGACAGATTGATCTGTAGAGTAGCCCAAAGTCTAGATTAGATTATAAGATGATAGTTTGGTTGTGTGTTGGTGAAACCAACAAATGCGAATACAAAATCTTAGATGTGGTAAAAAAATTATGTATTGTAACCTGAGGTCTGGGCTAGGTTTAAAAGTGTCAGTTTGGTTGTGCATTGGCAAAGCAGTATTGAATGTTTTAGTAAACCCTAGATTAACCATGTGGGTAAGAGGTCCCCCCCCCCCCCCACCCCCCCCCCCCTTTGCGATATTCTTTGTGAGTTTGTGACACTGCGTGTTGATTTTTGGACTCACACCAGCACCATTTAGAAGCTGAATATTTATTGTTGATGCCTGTTGTGGCAGCACTAGCACACTGCTGTTCCTGTCTACAGTTATAAGAAATAAATTCTCTTTGGAGTAGTGTGCTTGGGTGGCATTTGTTATCTACATTCCTGTACACTGATCAGCCAGAACATTATGACTACATACCTAACATCCAGTTTGTCCACCCTAAACATGGATAACAGCGGCGACACATCATGACACAGAAGCAGCGAGGTGTTGGTAGGTTGCTGGAGGGATTTGGTACCACATCTGCACACAAAAATCAGCTAATTATCGTAAATTTGGGGGAGGGGGGGGCAGCAGATGAGTGCTGCCACCACATTCAATCACATCCTAGATGTGTTCAATCAGTTTCAGGTCTGGCAAGTTGGAGGAGGAGGGGGGGGGGGGGGGGCAGCACATTGATTGGAACTTGCAACTATGTTCCTTAAACCCCTCCAGCACACTCCTGAACTTGTCATTTTGCACATTATTTTGTTGAAAAATGCCAGTGCCACCTGGAAACATGATCGTCATGAAGGGATGTACGTGGACTACAACCATTGTACGATTCTCCTTGGCCATTATGATTCCGTGCATGAGCTCCATTGGACCCATGGATGCCCACTTGAATGTTCCCCAGAGTGTAATGGAGCTGCCGCCAGCTTGTCTCAGTCTGGCAGTACAGGTGTCAAGGAGTTGTTTCTGTGGATGATGATGGATTCATGCCCTCTCAACAGCATGAAGGACAAGGTATCAGGATTCATCAGAAAATGCAACGCTCTGCCTCTGTCAATGGTCATGTGTCCATTTCAGTAGCGCTTGCCTATGTTGTGGGGTGAACGTTTGCACATGCATGGGTCATTGGCTGCAGATGCCAATCATTGATAGTGTTTGGTGCACTGTGTGTTCACACACACTTGTAATCTGCCCAACATTAAATTCTGGTGGTAATTCCACCACAGTTTGTCGTTTGTCCTGGTTTACCAGTTGCCCAGCCAAGGTTCAACATCTGTAATGAGGGGTGGCCACCTAACCCCACAATGTCTGGACATGGTTTCACCTTTATTTCACCACATGTTGGAGACACTCACCAAAGCATTCGTTGAACACCTGACAAGTTATGCAGTTTCCAAAATGCTCATGCCAAGCTTCCAGGCCATCTCAGTCTGCTCTTCAGCAAACTCGAATAGATCACGCGTCTTCCCCATTCTGCATATGGACAGCACGCTCACAGATACTACATGCGCCGTGCGTGTGTCTGACTAGCAGTCATTCCTCACCAGGTGATGCTGCTGTCACCTTGACCAGTTTACACTCCTGGAAATTGAAATAAGAACACCGTGAATTCATTGTCCCAGGAAGGGGAAACTTTATTGACACATTCCTGGGGTCAGATACATCACATGATCACACTGACAGAACCACAGGCACATAGACACAGGCAACAGAGCATGCACAATGTCGGCACTAGTACAGTGTATATCCACCTTTCGCAGCAATGCAGGCTGCTATTCTCCCATGGAGACGATCGTAGAGATGCTGGATGTAGTCCTGTGGAACGGCTTGCCATGCCATTTCCACCTGGCACCTCAGTTGGACCAGCGTTTGTGCTGGGCGTGCAGACCGCGTGAGACGACGCTTCATCCAGTCCCAAACATGCTCAATGGGGGACAGATCCGGAGATCTTGCAGGCCAGGGTAGTTGACTTACACCTTCTAGAGCACATTGGGTGGCACGGGATACATGCGGACGTGCATTGTCCTGTTGGAACAGCAAGTTCCCTTGCCGGTCTAGGAATGGTAGAACGATGGGTTCGATGACGGTTTGGATGTACCGTGCACTATTCAGTGTCCCCTCGACGATCACCAGTGGTGTACGGCCAGTGTAGGAGATCGCTCCCCACACCATGATGCCGGGTGTTGGCCCTGTGTGCCCCGATCGTATGCAGTCCTGATTGTGGCGCTCACCTGCACGGCGCCAAACACGCATACGACCATCATTGGCACCAAGGCAGAAGCGACTCTCATCGCTGTAGATGACAAGTCTCCATTCGTCCCTCCATTCACGCCTGTCGCGACACCACTGGAGGCGGGCTGCAAGATGTTGGGGTGAGAGCGGAAGACGGCCTAACGGTGTGCGGGACCGTAGCCCAGCTTCATGGAGACGGTTGCGAATGGTCCTCGCCGATACCCCAGGAGCAACAGTGTCCCTAATTTGCTGGGAAGTGGCGGTGCGGTCCCCTACGGCACTGCGTAGGATCCTACGGTCTTGGCGTGCATCCGTGCGTCGCTGCGGTCCGGTCCCAGGTCGACGGGCACGTGCACCTTCCGCCGACCACTGGCGACAACATCGATGTACTGTGGAGACCTCACGCCCCACGTGTTGAGCAATTCGGCGGTACATCCACCCGGCCTCCCGCATGCCCACTATACGCCCTCGCTCAAAGTCCGTCAACTGCACATACGGTTCACGTCCACGCTGTCGCGGCGTGCTACCAGTGTTAAAGACTGCGATGGAGCTCCGTATGCCACGGCAAACTGGCTGACACTGACGGCGGCGGTGCACAAATGCTGCGCAGCTAGCGCCATTCGACGGCCAACACCGCGGTTCCTGGTGTGTCCGCTGTGCCGTGCGTGTGATCATTGCTTGTACAGCCCTCTCGCAGTGTCCGGAGCAAGTATGGTGGGTCTGACACACCGGTGTCAATGTGTTCTTTTTTCCATTTCCAGGAGTGTATATCGATAGTAGGTTGGTAGTCGTAATGTTCTGGCTGATCAGTGTGTGTATAACGAGTAAAATGTCAAAACGCAAGAAGACAGAGATGACAAAATATAAGAATTGTATTATGTAGTGACTTGAGGAGGAGGACGAGGTGAAATTGATCACATATGACTACTAGTGACCACAACACTGAATCAGTACAAGAAGTGAGTGGTGGAGAAAGTAGATCCAATTTGTCTGAACCGAGTGATAAGGCTGCATCCATTTCATCTTAATTTTATTTTGGATAGGACCATGATACAAGATGTGACATTCAAGTTCCTTGACAAAATTTGTGTACGCTAGCAAATAACATGTTACTTGGTGTTGAGGAGGAGGGGACAGTTGATCTTGAGAAGCCATCTGGCTCCAGAGGTGTGCCTCAGGAAGAGACAAAACTACAAGGAAGTGATGCTTGTAATTTAATAGATGGGTGTCTGAAAAGCATGTCAAAGATATTTGTGTAACATTCTTCAAATCAATTCAGTAGAATGCTGTGTAGAATCAAAAGGAAGAGTACAGGAAAAGAACATGTTTTGTCCACTTTTTCCAGAAATGAACTATGTATGCCATGACATGTAGGATTCTGTGTTATTTCATACTGTTGATCGACCAGTGTGATGATATGAATAGTCCATATTATATAACCTGTTTTAGATTATGCGTGCAGGGAAAGAACATGCTAATGTCTCTTACTACAGGGAATATAAGTGCTTTGTCCAGTGTTGTGCATTAAGCTTTAGATTCCTTGTTGGTAGGCAAACAATGTTGAAGCAAGAAATAGAGAGCTTTATCCCGTAAATGCTGTAAGCAAGAAAATTCTTTGCAACATGTTTTGTATGCTTATTACTTTTAATCACTCATGAAACTTGCTCTAGTGGCGCCACTTAGGTTACTGTAGTCTTATGCACTCTAGTGAGGTATTTACAAACTTAGCATGCCTTTCCTATGGCAGTTAGAATTTCCAATGCCAATGCCAGAAACAAAAAATTGTGATCACCACCACCAAAACATTAATATTAAATATTCGTAGACATGGTAAAGTGTAATAGAGATATACAGAGACAGAAATTTGATAGAAAAAGTTCAACCACTTTGTTGATTCACTTGTAAGTAGCAGGATGTGAAAATCGTGTCCACGTTGGTAGGTCACCTGTAGGCTGACTGGACAGAACATTCAGTACCTCTGTAAGAACTGTAATCCACAGAAGCAAATACCCTAAACCTCTAATACATGGGGCTAACAGGCATTTGAAGGGACAGTCTTAAGATTAGCTATTACCAGTTTGAAAAACATCACTCTATATCCAACAGTTCCAAAAGTGTTGTCTGTCATTAAGTAAATTTGTGTGGAAAATATTTGAAATGTGTCCTGAGAATTTAAATTCTGTAATCTATTATTGAGACACATATTTTATATATTTTGGCCGGCTCTGCAAAAAGACTACAAGCTGCAGCTAACATTAAGTGTTATGCAGCTATAGTAGGTAGAGTTTACCAAAAAATGTAGTATGCTGTGAAATAATGACCTATCTAGCGTTTGAGATGTCAATGCTTTAATACAAGTTTGTAATTGTGTATGGTTGGGAATGACTTTTGAGCTTATGATATGTATAGAAAAGTGTATGTGGTGTGGACGTTGCAAGTCTAAGTGACTTCACGATAATTATTCCAATATAATTTTAACAGTTATCATAATTTTTGGTAAGAATATGTATATTGAAAAAGTATCAGAGCTAGAAAAAATGGTCATGGCATTAGTTTCAGATTAGTAGATATGTAAGGAATTAATAATAATATCTAGTATGTTTGTATTTCAGGTGACAATAAAGAAGTCGTGAGGGAGAAAGCTCAGCTTTTCCTTCTGAAACTTTTGGAGAGAGAAATTGCATCACCATATTACTTGTTTGAGAAGTTGACATTAGCATTTACTCACAAAAATGCTAAAATCCGAGAAGAAGTGTTAATCTGTTATCAGTCCGCACTGAGGGAGTAAGTGGAATTTTTTTAAAAAGTTTCATACTTTGGATATAGTAAGTGCCCTTAGTTTCTTTACACGTACACATGTAATTATGAGAAGTAACAATACTTGTAGTAAAACCCTAAAAGAGTACAAATCCATACTTTTTTGAAAGAAAATGTATGACGGGCATTCAGTAAGTAATGCCCCCCCCCCCCTTTTAATCCTTTAATATACCGTATTTACTCGAATCCAAGCTGCACCTGAAAAATGAGACTGGAAATCAAGGAAAAAAAAATTCCCGAATCTAAGCCACACCCGAAATTTGAGACTCAAAATTCAAGGGGAGAGAAAAGTTTTAGACCGCACCTCCAAATCGAAACAAAGCTGGTCCATTGTAACATGAGACACACTTTAGGTCGAATGGCTGAAGACAAGGCTACAGTAGTTTGATTCGAGTTCTAAGCTTTGCAGTTAAGCTTTACCAGGTAACCATTGCTATGCGTTAGGTGCTCTGTCCATATTTATACGGGTACCCTCCTCTTTCATGTGCTTCGTCTGGTTTGAATTGATTGCTTATTTTGCTTTGATCTGATAAGTGCCGTTCTCTTTTTTATAGGTGTTTATGTCACTCTAAGCTGAAAATGTGTTATTGTACTGTGTCATGCATTGTTTGTCTCATTCAGATAATGAGTGTTTACGACCTGTCGCCGCTCGCGGGATGGCTTGCTTCTGTGCGCACTACTGCCACTTACAATTAAAAAAAAGAGAGTAATTGTCTCATTAGTGAAACAATGGCAAGAGAATGCTATTTGTTACTGGTGCTTTCTTTGACAATGATCAGCAAGAACCAAATAATAGAGTGCGTATGATAGACGATGTTCTGAACGAGAGTTTAGGGAAAATTTTTCTCTGTTTGAACATCTTTGCAGGTGCCTCTTTATTACATTACATTCTGCACAGAAATTAGTCATCTTAGATTTAAAAATCTAGTAAGTTGCCATGCTTCATTTCCGACTGTATCACTATTCAGCATAAGAATAATATGAATATAAACATGACATGATATGTATATCCTTCCGCGTTTGCTGTTGTCTCACTCTAGTTTCGTAGTTTATTAGACAGACAGGATTTAAATGAGATAGCAGCAAACATGAAGGAATACAAGTCATAATGTTTACATTCATATTATTCTTATGGTGAAGAGAATACTGCATGTGATTCACGATTCATAAAAGTTCCTATTATTAACCATCTCTTGTCACAGGTAAGAAAAAATTCAGAACGTAGAGTTGACCATATTTACATACATCCCAAACAGTCTTGCCAGTCGGATTTCCATAGTACATTTTCAGTGATGACTTCAAATGCAGTGTGTGTTATTGTTGTCTTCAGTTCACAGACTGGTTTGATGCAGCTCTCCACGCTTTTCTATCCTGTGCAATGCAGAGTAGCAACACTTATAAAATAAGAATGAAAATAACTTAGAAACTAAACGCTGAAATTTAAAAGAAAATTTTATTATGTTTGTAATACATCTTATACAAAATGTTTAAAATAACAGTCATGACTCTGAAGCACTCTCTCAATACTTTGTTGCTCATTTATTCATACAGAGCATCGTCCTCTATACCATCTAGTGCTCTATACCATCTAGTGCATTGGATATCGAACATTTTTTAAATGCTTGTTGCACAGTCTGATTTGGTACACACTTCCATGCATCATAAATCCATTGGCACACTTGCGACAAACTTGCGCGTTGTACACGTCCTGTTGGTGTCAGTTGTCTATCGCTTTTTAAAAGCCAGTCTGTGTACATGCATTTAAGCTTGTCCTTAAATGGTTTATTCAGACAGGGGTCAAGTTGTTCCAGAATTGACGTCATCCTGCCTGGAATTACTGCCAAGTCCGTTTTGCTTTCCTCTAATTTTCGTTTTACTGCAGGTGTTGTATGGCCTGCGTACACATCTAATATCAACAGACTGCGTAGACCAAGCATTGCACCAGGAAGATGATTCCACACGTGCCTAATCCATTCCAGTACCATGTTCTCCGAAAACCACCCAGTTTCGTTTGCTCGTACAATTACAGTTTTTGGAAACACTTCTGATTTCGGAAAGTCTTTTGCTTGATAACTATGAATGGGGGTAATTTATGTCCATCTGCTGTGCAAGCTAGCATGACGGACGTCTGCTGTTTTTTCACCCCTTGATGTAAGAACACTTATGTCTTTCTTTCCTTTGGCATCAACCGTATAATTTGACGGCATGTCAAAATATGTGGAAGTTTGGTCAGCAGTTATTATCTGGCCAAGAAGGTATTGCTTTTCTGTGTGCTGCCTAATTACGAAGTGCTGAAATTCCAAAAGTTTTTCTTCATAATTTTTCAGCAGCTTCTGTGCGACTGAAGTTTGCCTCCGAAGTGAAAAACCCCAGCGCTTCATAAACAGATCAATCCAGCTGCGATCTGCCTTAAAATTTTCAGTTTTTTGCTCTCTGACAATTTCATGTGCCTTAATTTTTAAAATTTCGGCATTCACAGACAGGAATTTCTGACACTGTTCCTCAAATTCATTTAAAATCACTTCTAGTGCATTATATTGGCCGCACATTGGCCCACTAAATGCTTTCGTGCTGCCATCGCCTGATGTTGCTCTCATCAGTTGCAGACCTGCAGCACGATTAGAACTTTCTTCTGCAAAAGAAATATTTGAAAGGCTGCTACATTCGAAGATTTTAGACAGTTCACCTGGTGCAAGTCTTTTGATTTGACGCCAGTTTGGTGACTTGCGCGTCGATGGGGATGAGATGATGAGGATGATGATGATTTGGACAACACAACACCCAGTCCCTGAGCGGAGCTACCGGGGGCGGACCATTCGAAGATGAACAATAAGGAATATCTATTTACTTGATGGGATAATGTGGTCAAAACTCGGGACGGAGAAAAAAAGCTCATCTTATACCTTTTTTTAATTTATTTCCTGAGGCAGAGGCAAAGGTTTTGGCACCAGTATTTATCTTTGTGCCCGCAAAGCATGCCTGTGTAGCGCTAAATATATTCAACAGCAGAAGTTTGTTGTGGTGGCACCTACCAACCTTTTTCAGAACTTTTGCTTAATTTGTACTCGATTCTAAGTTGCAGGCGGTTTTTTAAATTGGGAAAACTGGAAAAAAAGTGCAGCTTAGATTCAAGTAAATACGGTACGTAGACAAATATCCTTGTTGGTGCTCCACATCTGATGTTTGTTCTATCTGCTGGTGAAGTTTCAAACCATTCCGGCAGATGGCAGAGCCATAGTACAGTGTCAAAATGCCATCTACATACAACTCACATTACAAGCTGTGTGCTGTTATTGAATTCTTGTGTGCAGAAAAAGAAACTGTGATGAACATCCATAAACGTATGTGTGCAGTGTATGGTGGTGGTGTAGTTGAAAGGAGTACAGTTAGACAATGGGTAAAGAAAGTTACAGCGTTAGGAAATGCAGAAACAGAGCTCCATGATAAGCCATGCTCTGGGCGTCCTGTAACAGCCACTGCTCCAGACATGCTGAATCATGCAGATGATTTAGCATGTCTGTATGTCATCATTCGTGCTGACAGGTGCATCACAACTCGACAGTTGGCTCTACATTTGTCGGTCAAGATTGGAAGTGCGTCTGCAATGATTGAGACTTGGATATTCAAAGAGGTGCTCACAATGGGTTCCATGAATGCTAACAGTGGGCCACAAAATTCAAAGAACGGTCATTTTATTTGAATTGTTGGAGCGTTTTGAGACCAATGGAGAAGCCTTTCTCCCACGGATCATTACAGGGGGCGAAAGCTGGATGCACCACTTTGTGTCAGAAGCAGAAAGACAGCCCATGGAGTGGCATCATCCCCATTCACCACAAAAGAAGAAATTCAAGACAACAGCCTCTACCGGAAAAGTCATGGCGACAGTCTTCTGGGATTGTGATGGCGTCATTCTTGTGGATGTGATGCCAAGAGGGTCAACCATGAATTCAGAGGCATATGTGAAGACTCTGAATAAAGTCAAGAACAGTTTCTGACATGTTCGATTAGACAAGAATCCAGCCGAAATCTTGCTCCAACACAATAATGCACGGCCACACACAAGTCTGAGAACCTGGGAACACATCGCCAAATTGGGTTGGACCTCATTGCCTCATCCACACTACAGTCCGGACATGGCATCCTCGGACTACCATCTCTTTGGGCTGCTTAAATATTCTTTACAGGGATCGTACTTTGAAGAAGTCGTGCAGTGAAAACATGGCTATGCTTATATGACAAGAGCTTTTACCATCAGGGGATACATGCTCTTCCCCAAAGTTGGCGTACGGCCATAGAACGTGATGGAGACAACGTAGAGAAATAGGACATGGACAAGGCATGTTGATGTATATTGTCACCAAATTCTGACTCTTAACAATTAATATGTTCTGAGAAAAGAAAGAAAATGTGGGGCATTACTTATTGAACAACCCTTGTACATTTGGCAGATGTGGTTAAAATATGACAACATAGTTCAGTTACCCAAGGTTATCTCATTGAGATCCAAATAATGAAAATAATTCTAGCCAGGGAGCTTTTCCCAACAGAGCAGGAAAATTCTGCCTTGGCAGAAAATTATGCTCCAAAGATGCATTAGATTTTGACCCTGCTGTTACAGTAATTACATTTCTTTCACTGATATTTTGCCTTTAAATCTTCTGGCCAACTTCTGAGTGAGCTGACTTGTTGGCTTATGCTGAAGATGGCTGAAAGGCATTTGGAAGTATTATTGTAAGAAATGAGTTCCTATGGCTGCTTACCAAAAATCTTGCGTGTCAGTAAATGTGCAAGGAAAACATGAAGATGCATGCTGGACTATTGAGTTGTAAGCAGCTGTACACGACTTGCTTCATAAGAATCAGAGTTAGTGATTAATAAATGTGAACGCCACAAAGGGATTAGTCCTAGAGTCTGTTCTGACTGCTGCTCCATGTTAGGAGGAGGAACAATG